>NC_083332.1:43158057-43216081 GCF_963455315.2 Globicephala melas
TAGAAACACAACAGATTTCTGTATTAATTTTGTATCCTGCAACTTTACTGAATTCATTTATTAGTTCTAATAGTTTTTTGGTGGTCTTTAGGATTTTCTGTATATGGTATCACATCATCTGCAAACAGTGACAGTATTGCTTCTTCCTTTCCAATTTGGATTTCTTTATTTTTTCTTGTCTGATTGCTGTGGCTAGGACTTCCAATATCATGTTGAATAAAAGTGGCAAGAATGGTCATCCTTGTCTTGTTCCTGAATTTAGAGGAAAGGCTTTCAGCTCTTCACTGTCGAGTATGATGTTGGCTATAGGTTTGTCGTATATGGTCTTTGTTATGTTGAGGTATGTTCCCTCTCTACTCACTTTATTTTTTAATTAAAAAAAAAATTTTTAACAAGCGCTTTCATTTATTGATTGATTTTTATTTTGGCCACGCAGCACGGCTTGCGGGATCTCAGTTCCCCGACCAGGGATTGAACCCCGACCATGACAGTGAAAGTGCCGAATCCTAACGACTACACCATCAGGGAACTCCCTCTACCCACTTTATTAAGAGTTTTTGTCATAAATGGATGTATGACATAAATCATAGCAACATTTTTTTGGGGGGGATCTGTCTCCTAAGGCAAAGGAAACGAAAGCAAAAACAAATAAGAATTAAACTTAAAAGCTTTTGCACAGCAGAGAAAACCATCAACAAAATGAAAGGACAACCTACTGAATGGGAGAAAATATTTGCAAATGATATGACCAATAAGGGGTTAATATCTGAAATATATAAACAGCTCATACAACTCATATCAAAAAAAAACCTGATTAAAAACTGGGCAAAAAAAAAAAAAAAAAACTGGGCAAAAGACCTAAAATAGACATTTATGTACACACACACACATACATACATACATACACACACACACACACACATATACATACAATGGAATATTACTCGGCCATAAAAAAGAATGAAATTTTGCCATTTGCAACAACATGTTAGACCTGGAGGATATTGTGCTTAGTAAAATAAGTCAGACAGAGAAAGACAAACACTGTATGTTATCACTTATCTGTGGAATCTAAAAAATAAAACAAATGAATGACAGACTCACAATATAGAAAACAAACTAGTGGTTACCAGTGGGGTGTGGGAAGTGGCAAGGGGCAAGATAGAGGTAGGGGATTTAAGTTTATAAAATAAATAAGCTACAAGCATATATTTTATAGCACAGGGAATATAGCCAATATTTTATAATAATTTTAAATGGAATATAATCTATAAAAATATTGTCACTATATCATACACCTGAAATGAATATAATATTGTAAGTCAACTATACTTCAAGAAAAAAAATGAACAAGGAAAAATATTGTGAAAGAAATGGAAACAGTAGTTGCCTCAGGAGGTGGAGAATGGGCAGGAAGGAGCTTATGGGAGTATGAGAAAGTTTTATATCTTAGTTGGGGGAACTGGTTACAAAGGTGTATACATTTGTCAAAACATCCAGCTGTATCCTTGAGATCTGTGTGTTTCATCATAGGTAAATTTTATCAAAAAGCATAAGCTAAATATGACTGTGCTCAGAATCCAGTGGAAAAGGGTGGACCTTGCTAAACTCCTTTGTGTAGCCACTCCTCTCAATCCCTGGGGGTGGCTCTCTGAAGCAGGAAGTTTCTCCACACCCAATCAGAGAAGTCGTGATGTGCTGATAGCCACTTGTCCTGCTGAGAAGGGGACTCCCGGTCAGGGACATGGTCACCAGAGACTGCAGGAAGATGCCCCTTCAGAGCAAAACTACACCAGGTGAGTATCTGCCAGGAACAGCCTGCGAGTGGGCATATCACCTATGGATCTAGTAGAAATGCAGATTCTGAAAAATCCTAACTAGTACGTTCAGAATAAAGATGGATGCTGTGTCCTTAAAACAAGAAAGACTGTAAAAAAGGGCAATAAGCTAACAATAGTTTTTTGGGGGGAGTGGTGGGGGGAACATGACAAAGATTTAAAAATTTAACAGAAAGTTTGAATACAGCGGAAAATCAGTGTTCTGGAAGATAAAGTCCAGGAAAGCTCCCAGAAAGTAAAGCAAAGAAGGCAAGGAGATTATTTTAGAAGAACTTAAGAGAGACAGGGAGGATAAATCCAAGAGGTTCAACAACCATCTCAAAGGGATCCCATAATGCGAGAACAGAAAAAAAGGGAGGGAAGGAAATAACCTAAGAAACAACTGGAAAACATTCAGCTATAGAAAAACTAAAGTGTTCTGATGTAAAGGGGCCACCTAGTGGTGAGCAAGTTTACTGGAAAAGGATCCTCACGTCCACATTTCTTGGTGAAATACGGGAACTCTAAAGATAAAGAGAAAATCCTAAAAGTTTTCAGAGAGAGAGAAACAGCAAAAAGATGTTACTGACAAGAGAACAACACCAAACATCAAAGGCCACCCTGGATATTAGAAAACAGTGAAGCAGTAGCTTCAAAGTTTGGAGGGAACTAGCAATTAAGTGGAAAAGCAAATAAAAGACTTCCCCGCCCCTGCCCCTGCAACCAGTAATGACTCCAAGATTACCACTGACAAATACTTGCTAAAAAAAATAAATAAAAATCATAATACAACCAAAAAGGTAGGTTGTTTTGGTTTTTTTGTTTGTTTTTTTAATTGTAAGGGGAACTCCCTTTGTCAAACCCTTTATTTGGCTATAAAAAAGCAAAAGAAGAAAATGAAAAAAGAACTGCACCTCAGTTCAACTTGAAATTTATGGTAAAATATCAGACGTATCAACTTGAAATTTATGGTAAAATACACATAAAATATACCATTAGTGACATCTAGTACATTCACAATGTTCTGCAACCATCACCACCCATCCAGTTCCAGAACATTTTCATTACTCCAAAAAGAAGCCCTGTATCCACTAAGAAATCACTCCCCATTCCTTCCTCTCCCCAGCCCCTGGCAACCGGTAACTTCCTTTCTGTGTCTATGGATTTGACTACTTTGGGTACTTCATGTAAATGGAGTCATACAATATGTGGACTTTTGTGTCTGGCTTCTTTCACTTAGCATGTTTTCAACTTCTATGAACATATAGTGTGTATCAGTACTTTGTTACTTTTTAAAAAGGGATAATTAAACATTTTATTGAGGTAAAATTTACATAATATAAAATGAACCATTCTAAAGTGAACAATTCAGTGGCATTTGTTACATTCACATACTTGATGTATGAAGGACCAGACAATGTCTCATGAAGGAAAAGACAGACAACAGAAAGTAATCCCAAGAATATCACAAATGTTAGGATGATTAAACAGATTTGAAAGAGAACATTATAACCATGCTCTAAGAATACATGAAATAAATGGAAAGATAGAAAGTCTCAGAGGAGAAATAGAAGATAATCTTTTAAAAAAGAATCAAGTGGGAATTTAAAAACTGCTAACAATAACCAAAATACAAAACTCATTGGATGGGGCTTCCCTGGTGGCGCAGTGGTTGAGAGTCCGCCTGCCGATGCAGGGGACACGGGTTCGTGCCCTGGTCCAGGAAGATCCCACATGCCGCGGAGCGGCTGGGCCAGTGAGCCATGGCCGCTGAGCCTGCGCGTCCGGAGCCTGTGCTCCGCAGCGGGAGAGGCCACAACAGTGAGAGGACCGCGTACCGCAAAAAAAAAAACCTCATTGGATGGGCTTAATGGCAGAATGGAGATGACAGAAGAAAAGAGTTAGTGAACTTGAAAGATCAATAGAAATTATCCAATCTCAACAAAAGATCAAAACAAAATGAACAGAGTCTTGGGGACTTTAGAGATAATTCCAAAAGGTCTAACATTTGTATAAATAGATACTTAGAGGAGAAAGAGTGTGGGAAAAAAATTGAAAAAATGATGGCTGACAACTTCCCCAAACTGGCAAAAGACATAAATTTATAGTTTCAAGTTCAGTAAATTCCAAATAGAATAAATTCAAAAAATCCATGCCTAGATACATCATAATCAAATTTTTAAAAACTAAAAATGAAGAAAAAACTCTTGAAAGCAGCCAGAGGAAAATGATGCATTACTTATAGAGAAACAGCAATTTGAATAATTGAGCATTTCTTATCACAGACCGTGGAACACAGAAGGAAGTGGCACATTTTTCAAGTGCTGAAAGAAATTAACTGTCAATCCAGAATTCTATATCCAGTGAAATTACCTTTCATCAAGGAAGGCAAAATAAAGACATTCTTGAAAAGAGTAAAACTAAGAGAAAGCATTCCCAGCATATCTACTCTGAAAGAACTGCCAAAGGAAGTTCTTCAGACAGAAGGGAAATGATACCAGAGGAAAATATGGAATTTCAAAGATTAAGGATGAGCAACAGAAATAGTAAATATCTGCGTAAACAGAATATCCTTCTCCTTGAGTTCTTTAAAATGATTTTTGAAAGCAAAAATCATAACATTATCTGATGGGATTTCCAATGTATGTAGATGTAATATGTATGACAACTATAGCATAAAGAGGGGAGGACAAAAGAACAAATATGGTGGTCAGGTTTCTATACTGTATTTGAAGTGGTAACAAGTTAATTCTATGTAGACTGAAAAGTTAAACATGTATTTGCAATACCTATAGAAAGCACTAAAAAAACTGGACAAAGAGATAGAGTAAAAAACCTCAGTTTTTAAGGTAGGTAAGTTATAATGGAATACTAAAAAATATTCAAATAATCCAAAATGAGGCAGAAGGTGAGAAATGAGAACAAAAAGAAGGAACAAACGGACAGAAAAATGGTAGATCTAAATCCAAATATACAAATAATTATATTAAATATAAATGGTCTAAATACACCAGTCAAAATAGATAAATTGCCAGATGGATAAAAAAATTTTTTAAAAAGACCCAACTATATGCCATCTGCAGGAAACCCACTTTAAATATAGTGCTATAGTTAGATGAAAAATAAAATGATGGGAAAAGATATTCCATGAAAACACCAATCAAAAGAAAACTGGAATGGCAATATTAATATCAGACAAAGTATAAAGCAAAGAAAATCACCAGGGATGAAAGGGTCAATTTGCTTTATGAAGGAGATATAACAATACTAAATGTTCCTAACAACAGAGCCTCAAAATGTATAAAGGAAAAACTGATTGAACTGAAAAGAAAAATGGACAAATCCACAGTTATTGTTGAAGATGTCAACTCTTCTCTCAATAACTGATAGAACAGGTACGGAGAAAATCATCAAGGATATAGAAGAACTAAACCACCACCAATCAATTGGATCTAATTGACATTTACAGAACATTTCACTCAACAAATACACTTTCTTTTCAAGCATACATAGAGAATTCACCAAGATGGACTATATCCTGAATCACAAAACAAATCTCAATACATTTAAAAGAACTGAAATTATACAAAGTATGTTCTCTGACCATAACAGAATTAAACTGGAAATTAATAACATAAAGATAAGTAGAAAACCTCCAAATGTTTAGAAATTAAACAACACACTGCCAAATAATCTGTGGGTCAAAGATAAAGCCTCAAGAGAAATTAGAAAATATTTTGAAGTAAGCAAAAATGAAAACACAACATATTAAAATTTGTGAGATGAAACTAAAGTAGTACTTAGATATTTATTGCATCAAATACTTATATGAGAAATGTATAAACAAGAATGCCAGGAACTTCCCTGGTGGTCCAGTGGCTAAGACTCCATGCTCCCAATGCAGGGGGCCCCGGTTCGATTCCTGGTCAGGGAGCTAGATCCCACATGCCACAACTAAGAGTTTGCATGCCACAACTAAAGATCCCACGTGCCACAGCTAAGACCTGGTGCAGCCAAATAAATAAATATTTTTTTAAAAAAACAAGAATGCCAGATAAATGCTACCAAAAAGAAAGTAGGGGTGGTGAACTTAATATTAAATGAAACAGAATTCAAAGTTAAAGGCATTCACTAGGAAAAAGAAAGATGTTTTATTAAGATAATATCTAATAAAAATTACTATATGCTAGGCACTGTTCTAAGATACATTAACACATTTCATCCCTATAGTAGTCATATGACTTAGGTAATATTATTCTCCTCATCTTGCAGATGGAGAAACTGAGAACAGAGAAGTAAAGAAAGTGGTAGAACCAGTGCTTATGCTCTTAATTGCTATACTCCACTGAACAAAATTATGTTAACATTTGTTCATCTAACATCATATCTTAAAAAAAAAAGCTCAAAAACTATTAGAAATGCAAGGACAGAGTAATAAACCTAAAACCTTAGTGAGGGCTTCCTTGGTGGTGCAGTGGTTAAGAATCTGCCTGCCAATGCAGGGGACATGGGTTTAAGCCCTGGTCTGAGAAGATCCCATGAGAAGATACATGCCATGGAGGAACTAAGCCCAGGCGCCACAACTACTGAAGCCCGCACACCTAGAGCCCGTGCTCCGCAACAAGAGAAGCCACTGCAATGAGAAGCCCGCGCACCACAACAAAGAGTAACGCCCCCTCGCCACAACTACAGAAAGCCTGTGCGCAGCAATGAAGACCCAACACAGCCAAAAATAAATAAATAAAACCTTAGTGAGTAGCTTTAATATACCTGTTTTAATAAGTCAAATATATCAAGTAAAAAAGGATAAGTATACAGAGGGTTAAAATTACATACTTAATAAGATATATAATGGATACATAGATTAATTTTGTACCCAACAAATAAAACATTCAGTCTTTTTAAACACACATGGAACATTTACAAAAATTGACTCTCTGTTTATTAGGACACAAATCTTAACAAATTCCAGAAAGCAGAACATATAGAACTATTCTCTGAATAAAATACATAAATTAGAAACTAACCACAATGTACAGTCCAAAATTTATCTAATTAAAAATGTAAAAATACCTTTTTAAAATTATTCTTGGGGGACTTCCCTGGTGGCGCAGTGGATAAGACTCTGCGCTCCCAATGCAGGGGGCCCAGGTTTGATCCCTGGTCAGGGAACTAGATCCCGCATGCATGCCGCGACTAAGACTTTGCATGCCACAACTAAGAGTTTGCACACCACAACTAAGAGTTCGCATGCTGCAACTAAGGAGCCCGCCTGCCGCAACTAAGACCAGATGCAACCAAATAAATAAATATTTTTAATAAAATAAAATAATTCTTGGATTAAAGAGGAGCTTGAAACTGAAACAACCAGCTAATTAGAAATGGATACAAACTAGAGCAATATTTTGGGGATGTGTATGAAGTGATCCCCAGAGAAAAATTTATAGCTTTAAATGCATTCATTAGGAAACAATAAAGAATAACACAAAAAATAAAATGAAATAAAAACAAGAGGTCAATTCTATTTATGAAAATCAAGGCCAAAATCCCAAATAAAATACTAATAAAATGAATCCAGAGGTTTATCAAAAGATCAAAACACCATGACCAAGAAAGGCACATCCCACTACATCTAAGAATGGTGAGCATCATAGACCCTGCTACTGTCATTCACTACATTTATATTTTCAAGGAGAAAAACAGCAGGTTCTAAAAGGAAAATCTGTATGGCAAAAAAGCAAAGCAAAAGACAAATGACAAACCAGAAAAAAAATTCATAACTCACATTTCAAGATTAATTTCCTGAATATATGTATTCTTAGCTATTAATTTTTAAAAATCAACAATAGAAAAAATATGTGAAGGACGTGAAAAGTCAGTTCTCAGAAAAGGAAATGCAAATGGCTCTTACACATGCAAAAAACCCAAGTTTGATTCACTCATAACTAGAGAAATGCAAATTAAAAGTGTCCAGAGGGGGCTTCCCTCATGGCTCAGTGGTTAAGAATCCACCTGCCGGGCTTCCCTGGTGGCGCAGTGGTTGAGAGTCCACCTGCCGATGAAGGGGACACAGGTTCGTGCCCCGGTCCGGGAAGATCCCACATGCCGCGGAGCGGCTGGGCCCGTGCGCCATGGCCGCTGAGCCTGTGCTCCGCAACGGGAGAGGCCACAACAGTGAGAGGCCCGCGTACCGCAAAAAAAAAAAAAAGCATTCGCCTGCCAACGCAGGGGACAGGGGTTCAAGCCCCGGTCCAGGAAGATCTCACATGCCATGGAGCAACTAAGCCCGTGTGCCACAACTACTGAGACTGCGTTCCCGCGAGCCACAATTCCTGAAGCCCACGCGCCACTACTGAAGCCCGCGCACCTAGAGCCCGTGCTCTGCAACAAGAGAAGCCACCGCAATGAGAAGCCCGCGCACTGCAACAAAGAGCAGCCCCCCGCTCACCGCAGCTAGAGAAAGCCCACGTGCACCAACGAAGACCCAACTCAGCCATAAATAGATTAACAAATTAATTAATTAAAAAAAAAACTGCCCCAAGGGACTTTCCTGCTGGTCCAGTGGTTAAGACTCCACGCTCTCAATGCAGGGGGCCCGGGTTCCATACCAGTTCAGGGAACTAGAGAACTAGATCCCGCATGCCGCACCTAAAATAGCCCGCGTGCCGCACCTAAAATAACCCGCATGCTGCAATGAAGATCCCATGTGCTGCAACTAAGACCCAGAGCAGCCTAATTAATTAATTAATTAAAAAAACAACTGTCCGGAGAGATCTTGGTTGCTAAACACCATTCTCCAGTAAAAAGCACTGGAGCTCCTTGGAAGAACAGCTTATCCTAGGGCTGGGATGGGGAGAATATAATATGAACCTGAAGCATCTTACAGTGTCAGAAAATAAGGAAATGTATGGGAACTCCCTGGCAGTCCAGTGGTTAGGACTTCACGCTTCCACTGCGGAGGGCAAGGGTTCGATCCCTCATCGGGGAACTAAGATCCGCATGCCGCATGGCCAAAAAAAAAAAAAAAAAAAAAACACACGGAAAAAAGACAAAAAGAGGGGGCATGTTAGGTACAGAGGCACCCACCTGAAGGAGGTCCTAATGGCCAAAGATGGAACTACTTAACCAACAAAATTAAGCACAATAGTACATAATTATAACCCAAAGAATAAGATAAATAAGTAAGTGGAGGAGAACAGAAAATATTCCTTACACAAAGAATGTAAAAGGAAAAGGGCCACCCTGCTTCACCCCACAGCAGACATGTCTTGGTGCCATCCTGTGTGACGGGTTCTGGGATGGGGCGGGCCATGGACAGGCCCCTAGGGAGCGCAGAGCCTGCCGGGGAATGCACAGTCGTCACGGGTCTCCAGTCACCTCATACGAGGGTACCCACCCGGATCGGCCTGCCCTCTCCTAGGCCCTCTCAGCCACTCTAGTCAGTCACTGTATTTTCTTTTTTCTCAGAACCCTTTCAGTAGCAGAGAGATAAATTACATGAACTACTACGCACCCCTTTTAAGTGCACAGTTTGATGTGTTTTGACAAACGTACGTCCCTGTAAAACCATCACCCCAGTCGAAATAAAGAACATTTCCAGCTCCCAGAAAGCTTCCTCCCGCCCCCAGGCAACCACTGATCTGACTTCTCTCACCACAGCTTAGTTTCGCCTGTACTAGAATTTCACAAAAGTGGACTCATACAGTATCATCCTTTTGAGTCTGACTTTCTTCATTCAACATAGTATCTGCCAAATGCATCCATGTTGCTACGTGTGTCAAAGATTTATTTCTTTTTATTGCTGAGAAGTACTCCACTGTATAAATGTCCCACAGTTAGTTTATCCCTTTACCTGTTGATGGACTGTGGGTGGTTTCCAGGGGGAGCTATTAAAAATAGGGCTGCTATAAACATCTGCCTACAAGCCTTTGTAAAGACACGTGCTTTCATTTCTCTTGGGTAAACACCCAGGAGTAAAATGGCTGGGTCATATGGTAGGTCTCTGTTTAACTTTTTGAGAAACTGCCATTAAGACAGGAATAAAGACACAGACCTGCTAGAGAACGGACTTGAGGATATGGGGAAGGGGAAGGGTGAGCTGTGACAAAGCGAGAGAGAGGCATGGACATATATACACTACCAAACGTAAGGTAGATAGCTAGTGGGAAGCAGCCGCATAGCACAGGGAGATCAGCTTGGTGCTTTGTGACCACCTAAAGGGGTGGGATAGGGAGGGTGGGAGGGAGGGAGACGCAAGAGGGAAGAGATATGGGGATATATGTATATGTATAACTGATTCACTTTGTTATAAGGCAGAAACTAACACACCATTGTAAAGCAATTATACTCCAATAAAGATGTAAAAAAAAAAAAAAAAAAGGAACTGCCGAACTGTCTTCCCAAGGGGTGGTAACAATTTCCACCCCGTCAGTGCTGTCTGAGAGCTCTGGTAGCTCCACGTCCTCACGAGCACTTACACAGCAGCATCCCCTTTTTACGAAGCCACTCTGATAGGTGTAGAGTACAATATGATTTCATGGTGGCTTTAATGCACATTCTTAGATGTCTAATGATATTGAACATCTTTCCACATGCTTCTTGGATGTTCATATATCTTTGTTGAATCGTCTGTTCAGATCTTTGGCCCATTCTTTAAATTGGCTTGTTTTCTTCTTATTATTGAGTTATAGTTTTGAGGCATGTTTTACTTAACACAGATCAGAACCAGGTCATTCTCTGTTCTAATCTTCACCGGGCCTCCTCCCAGGGAATTTGGAGTAAAATCCAAACACCAAGGCCTGGTCCTCCACAATGTGGCTCCACCCCTTGTCTGATTTGTCTTCTCCCCCAGCCCTTAGCTCAGTCCTCTCATCCACACAGGCTGCCTGGCTGCACTCTGAACCAGCCAGACATCTATTACCAGGAATCATCTTATTCAGGATTCTCTGGACATGCTTTGTTTACCCACCCAGCCTCCCCGCAAACAAAGCTGGGGTTTCCCTGCATCCTGGGCTTCTAGCACTGCTGTAGAATGAATAAATAAATGAGTGAATGAATGTCTCTTACCTAGCTGGAAAGGTTGGGGAAGTCTCCTCTGAGAAAGTGACAATGCAGTATGATCACAGAAGAAAAGGAGGAGTTAATCAGATAACACGGTGGAGAAAGAGCATTCCAGGTAGAGGGATCAGCATGTACAAAGGCCCTGTGGCAAGAGGGAGCATGGAGGAGATAAGAAGCTCTACAGGTGGGAGAGACAGAGGAAAGGATAGCAAGGGGCTGTTTTTACTCTCTATACCCAGACCCTGAGCAAGATGGAAGCTCCCAAGGTTTTTCCAGGTGAGGAGAATGGAGGTGACTGTGACTGATGATTTAAGCATCCCTCTGGCTGCCAAGAGAGGAAGCAGAGAGGCCTCCTAAAGACACCATCACAACAGTCCAGGAAGGAGACAGCAGTGGTCTGAGATCTAATGGAGAATGTGGTGATGAGATGGACAGAGTTCTAAGAAAGCTTTAGGAGGTGAAGATGTGTGGGCCTTGGTGATAGATGGGGGGTGAAGGTGAGGGTGGGGTCAGGGAGAACGAGGCCAATCCCCAGGTCTCTGGCTCTTGGGGGTGGAAGGGCAGATGGCAGTGCCCTTGGCAGAGGCTCAGGCATAGTGAGAATGTCATGGGCTGGGTATTGGTCACACTGAACTCCAGACGCCCTGGAGACATGTGTGTGTTGTGTAAGGGCTGGGGCTCCGAGGTCTCTATCTGGGAGTCCTCCTGGGATGAAGATGGGGGTGGTGCCGAACCCAGGGCTGGGGCAGACAACAAAGAGGCCGCAGGAGGCTGGGCTGGCCAAAGATGGGAGGGGTGGTCAGGGGAGAAAGAGAGAGGAAGTGGGGCAGGGAGCTGACAGTGGGGTGAAAGCCGCAGGAAGACAACAGAGAGGTCTCGCTGTTTGAAGGCCTAGGTTCCTGGATGCCCGACGGGAGCTAGGGCAGGAAGCTAGACTGGAGACAGCGAATGCAGACAATCTTCTGGGCAAGGAGAGATGGGTGGGAGCTCCGACGGGGGGCGGCAATAAAAAGGCCTCCAGCCGCCAGGACAAGGGTGAGGGGAGAATGCGGGGGTGAGCCTGAGGAAGCCCCAAGCCAGCATCACTGCCAGTCGGACCAGCGAGGGCCTAAGCAGCCCCGACAGCCAAAGTCCGAGGGGGAGGAGGAGAGGGGAAGAGGAGGAAGGCGGGCGGAAGAGGGGAGAGAGGAGAGGAGCGGGGGGAGAGGAGAGGAGGGGGCAGGAGGGGGGAGGAGGGGAGAGGGAGGGAGGCGAAGAGGGGAGGAAAGGGCAGGAGAGGGCAAGAAGCGAGGAGGGGCGGAGCGCGGGCGGGGCGGGATGAGCCCCCGGGCCCAACTGGTCTGGCGCGATCCTCCTTCCGCACAGTCAGGGTTTCCGTTTCCCTCCTGTACGCAGAGTAAGGGGGAGCGAGGCCGAGCCGCGGCCGCCGCCGCCGCCATGTGGCCCCCAGACCCGGAGCCCGACCCAGACCGCGAGCCTGCCGGCCGCTCCCAGTCCCACGCGGCCCTTCCCGGGCTCCGCGCCCTCCTGCCGGCGCGCGCCTTCCTCTGCTCGCTCAAAGGCCGCCTCCTGCTGGCGGAGACGGTGAGTGCGGGCCCCTGGCCCCCTCCCGGCGGCGCGGAGACCCCTGCGGCAGCTCCCGCCTGCAGCTCCCGGGCGTAGGGCTAGGGGCGCCGCCTTCTGTACGGCCGGGTCCTGGCGCCCCGCCCGGCCGGTGCCCCTCGCAGCCCCGCGAAGTTGGGCTGAGATCGGCAAACTTCCGCGGTTTGGGACGGGCTCGCTGAAGCTCAGCCGCGGGTCGGAGGCGAGGCGGGAGCCGCAGGGAAGCTTGGGGAGGAGGCCCCCGACGCGGCGGCCGGGCCCCTGGGAGCTCGGCCCAGCGCTGTGTGACCTCCGGCGCCTCCGCCCTCTCTGGGCCTCTGGGACGGGCTGCGTCCCCGCATCTTCTGGCCTCCATCGGGGGCACCCCGCTCCGCATAGCCTCTCGCCACGCCCGGGCCGGGCCTAGGAGGAATCGGCCGTTCGCGAACCCCAGGTCGTTTCTCTGCTCCCTGGCCCGCTTTCTTGGGCTCAGGGAGGACCAACCGGGCCTCGAGCTGCAGGGCGGAAGCCAGAGTGGAGTCCAGCCAGCTGGGAGGGGGGACCCCCGGGATTGGGTGAGGCCCGGGCCACACAGTGGGGGGCGCGCAGGGAGCCCACCCCCACCCAGGCTGCTGAGGGGCGGCCCAGCGGGGTGACTTCATCCCCCTCCTCCCCTCCCTCGCTAGGATCCAGCCGTCCCGCCCCCGCTGAGCTCCTTCCTCCTTCCCGCCCCCGCCCCCCACCCCAGGCCCGTCAAGAGGCCTTTGTCCTCGGGACACTCGGAAAACTCCTGCACTGTCAGCCTGTGGGGTTGGGGTTTGGTGCTGGGCCTCTGTGGAGAGAAGGGGAGGAAGAGGCCAAGCGGAGGGGAGGCGGGATAAGAGTGGAGCAGTTGTTACTTAGATCTCCAGCAATTTGATAATCTGTCATTACTCCCACTTTGCAGACAAGAAAGCTGAGGCCCGAGCCTCTAGGGGATTTGACATGGGTCAGTTGAGGGCCAGGGGACAGCAGGGATCAGAGAGAGGAGGGTTCTGCCGCAGCCTCTCCTTTGTACCACCCAGAGCTGATAGCAGGAGGCCGTCCTACCACCTCCTCTGCCTCTGGGGTCAGCCCAGAGGTCACCAGCCTGGCACCTGCCGGACTCCCAGATGAGGCATCACGGTCCAGGACTCGCAGCTCACACTCCAGGGAGTTGCCTCCTGGTTGGCCACGCAGCCCCACTTTGGAGATTGATGGGAGCCACTTTTTTGGAGAAGCTTTGAATCCACCATCCCCTGAGGGGACCCCAACCACACCCCACTCAGGCCCACCTCATGGGTGGGGGGGATGCTGGCCAGAGCCTAGAGGAGGCCCTCGGCAAAGCTGGGCGCCAAGAATCTAGGTCTAGGAGGATTAAGTGCGGAGGAGGGACGGATGAGGAGTGGGCACTGAAGACGCAAGGGGAGCCACTGGAGGTCACTCCTGCCCCCTCAGGTCACCTCTGGCTGCCCCCAGGCCCAAGCAAGTGGGGAGGCTGACATGGGCAGGAAGGGGGAGGAAGTTGCCACCAGGAATCAGGGACTGAGGAAACAGAATCGAGAGAGGGATCCCCAGAATCAGGCTTTGGGGGTAGGGGACAGGAAAAGGAGGGACAGAACAGCCTTTGGCAGAGGAAGTAGAGGATAGGGCCAGGCCAGGCCAGAGTCCTGTGGCCTTGCCTTCCTGGGAGGCCCTAGCAGCCTCTCAGCCCATCTCTACGCCTTAGTTTCCCATCTGTTCAAGTTGGGCTCAGCTACCTCCATTGTCATGTTCAGACCAGATACGGGTGCTCTTCAGCTCATTTGTCTGAAGCTACCACAGGGCCTCCTGTAGGGCATCTGGGTGTCATCCCCACATAGCCCCCTGGCCCACTCTGAGCTACTCAGCCATGGACCTGCTCAAACCCAGCCAGAGTGACCAAAACCAGGACAGATAAAGGCCAGCAACCACAGGGCAGTGTTGCTTAAGAACTCCAGATGTGGAGTCAGCCAAGCCAGAGTTCAAATTCTGATGCCCTCTTCTTAGCTGTATGACACTGAGCACACCACTTCATCTCCCTGAACCTCACTCTTCTCATCTGCAAAGTGGGCTGTGCAGGGCACCTGGTGCCTGGGTGGTGGTGAGGAGCTGAGGAGGCCCCACAAGCCTCAGCAGGCACTCCAGTGAACAGCCCCGTCATCCCCGTCTGCTCTTCAGAGCACACGGGTCTGCAGAACTAACCAGGGGCCTCGGCATCCTCACGCATCAGTTGCCGCCCACAGTGTGTGGACAGGGCTGCAGAAAACACTTTAATTCTTAATCAGTTCCTCATTACAGTTCACCCCACCTTTCACAAAGGCTGAACAAATGATGCAGCAGGGCATGAAGTGTCAGTGTCACCACTCCCTCTCCTGGATGTTTTCGCCTTATTGTGAAAATTTGCAAATATACCAAGAAAAAACCCCATATACCCACCACCTAGGGTATACTATTTGCTTTATCACATATCTATCTGTCCATCAAAACGTTTTATTTTTTGATGCATTCAAAGTAAATTGCAGACATCAGTACCTTTCAACTCTGAATACTTCAGCATGTGTATCATTAACTAAAGCACCACATTTGTGTAGTTTTTCAGGTAAATTTTTCATTCAAGCACAAATCTTGGGTGTAATTTTCTGAAACTGGCTCCTGCTTAGTGGACTGCCTTTGAGACGGCTTGGGTTTGATTTTCCCGTTGGGCACCATCTGAGTTGGTGGATTCTGCCGTAGAGCCTCTGGGGTGGGTGGGAGTGGCACAGCCCCAGGAGGCAGCTTCCTGGGGGGCTGGACGCAGGAGAGGCTGGGGCTTCCTGACTGGGTCCCGGCAGGGAGCTGGCCTGAGGTCAGGATGCAGAGCCATGCCCAGAGGCACTGGGGGCAGCACGGGTGTGCGTCTGATGGAGTTCTAATCCTGCATCTGCAGGACTGGGCAGGTCACTTCACCTGCTGGAGCCTCCTCTAGTCCTGCCTGCAGGGAGGGTCTGTGCACAGGCTCTGACTTCTCCCTCCACCACCTCCCAGGGTCTCTCTTTCATCACCTTCGTCTGCTATGTGGCGTCCTCAGCATCCGCCTTCCTCACGGCGCCCCTGCTGGAGTTCCTGCTGGCCCTCTGCTTCCTCTTTGCTGATGCCATGCAGCTGAACGACAAGTGGCAGGGCTTGTGCTGGCCCATGATGGTGAGGGCTGGGGCCCCGGGAGGAAGGGGTTGACCGGCTATCACGGAGAGTTGTGCATTTCGGCCCTCACCCTTTCTTCAATGCACTGGAGGGGGCGTTTGCAGTTGGTTGAGCCTGGTGGGTAGGCCTGGCCTCGGATGATCCAGGCCCCACCGCACGGCAGCCACATGACCCAGGGCAGGTTGCCGTGCCTCCAGGGCCTCCAGTGTCCCTCTGTGAGGCTACGAACCCCAGACGGCATCCTCCCCCCTCGCCATCAGGTGGCGCTGGTGTTCCCAACTGGGCCCATCGGCATGAGTCTTAGCCGCAGGAATTCTAGCCATTTCCACACGGGGCAGGGCAGGTTAACTGAGGACTTGCAGGGCTTACCCAGATCTCAGCCGCCTGACAACTCTTTTTATCACCTGGGAGGGCCCAGAACCCCATCCCGGACTTTGCTGTATGAAATGGGTAAGAGAGAAGGTACAGCAAAGGCTGCACTTGAACTCTGGTCTCCTGACTTCATACCCAGCGTTCTTCCTGATGGGCTGCACCCCCTGTCCCCATTTTAGGGACCAGTAGACAGAAACCATGATACATAAATGATCTGCCACAAGTATGTGGCAAAGCAAGGTCCGGGGCCAGATCTCCCTATTGGAGAGCCAGAGGGAGCAGTGACAAGATTTCCAACTTCTCCCTGCCCGCCAAACGGGGAAGTCTGCATCTGGGCCAACCCACAGGGAGAGCTGCAGCCTGGTCCGTACCCTGTTGTCCACCTGGCAGAGGACGGCAGCCTACAGGGGGCCACTGGGCAGGGGCGGGGTGGAGGTTGGGGGAGGACCAGGGAGTGCAGGTGGGGCCAGGAAGAGCGGGAGCGCCGTGGACGCTGGACCTGGGGGCCGCATGTGTCCAGGCTGCCAGGCCCATCCTCCTCTGACGGTGGGATTCCGGCCCTGTTCTTGGCACACAGTGCCTTTCTGAGCCCCTCTCCCCTGCCTCGGCTCCCAGCGGCCCCCTTCCCATGCTGTGCCCCACTCCAGGGAGCTCACGGCGCTGTGACCATGCCCCTCTCTCCCCAGGACTTCCTACGCTGTGTCACAGCGGCCCTCATCTACTTCGCCATCTCCATCACAGCTGTGGCCAAATACTCGGACGGAGCTTCCAAAGCAGCCGGAGTGAGTAGCCACTCTACCCCTGGGAGGGGGCGATGCCCAGTGATGCCCCACTCAAGTTCACCCCACTCCTAAGTGGGTGCCCCTCTTAGCTTCTTGGGCATATTCTGCCTCTGCCTCGGTACCTTGGACTTTGACGTGGATCTCAGCGACTCCACTGTCCTCTTATTGGAGATTTACTCTGCCCAGTGTTCAAAAAGGCTGTTTGCCAAACCAAGTTAACAGCTCGTTTTTCTATCTGTCATTAACGGGAGGGGTCTGTGTCCGCCAATCTGAGCTACTTATCCAAGCAGATAAAAACAAAGCTATGAGGATGGGGCAGCGGCTGCTCCGGCTGCCCCCCCCCATTCCCAGGCTCCCAGCTCCTGATGACACGTCCCATCCTCCCTGTCCCCTGTATCCCACAGGTGTTTGGCTTCTTTGCCACCATCGTGTTTGCAATTGACTTCTACCTGATCTTTAACGATGTGGCCAAATTCCTCAAACAAGGGGACTCCGCAGGTGAGACCGCAGCTGACAAGGCAGAAGGTAGGTAGCCACCCTGTGGGTCCCACCAGGGAACCCAGCGCATCACCTGGAACGGTTGATGCAGGGGCCCTGCTCTCCCCTGGGGATACTCGGCTAGTTTGAGGCTGGGGTAAGAGCATTTCCTCTCTCCCCATGGGCAGGAAGTGTTTTCACAGCCTGGTTCTCCTATCCCTTCATGCGGCACTGATCATAAAGCCCGCCGGTCCCCTCTGGGGAGCACAGGATTCCCCAGGGCCTCAGCCTTTCCAGGAAGGGCAAGCTGAGGGCACGCCCGGCACCTCCTCCTCATGAAACCTTCCCTGACGAGCCCCCAGCGCGGCCAGTCACTCGCCTTCAACTCCCTGGACGCCGTCCACTGGGCTGCAGCGTGGCCGCCTGTCCCACAGCAGCGCCCCCGCTCCCCAGTCTCGCCTACCCCCAGCTTAAGGGCCAGCGAACCAAGCTCTCATGCTTATCCGCAGCACCCAGGCAAACACAGTCAAGCTCGGGCTTGTTTCACTTTTTAGACCCAAAGAAAGTGCCACAGACTTTTTGGTCCCTCAAGCCATCCTTCAGCTCAGAATGGCTGTTGTGCCGTTACCTGATTTAAAAAACAAAAACAAAAAACCCCTGCAAGTTAGACGGCTGGTTTTTCCATCCGTGACAGCAGCCATACCAACGTGTCGCATCCTCAGGGTGCATGTGCCCAGCTGGGGGCCCTACAGGGGTGCATCCAAGCTCCAAGCTGGTTTGGAGCTTGTGATCTCCCTCAGGCCCTCCTCAGTCACAGCCCAGGGCTCTCCCGCCCGGGGAGGCCACCAGACGAGGTGGAGGTCCCTGCCCAGGGGGCAGGAGTTACAGGGGCGGTGGAGGCTCCAGCACAGAAATGCTGGGAAGCCCAGGAGCTGACCCGGGACGGAGGGCCCAGGCCATTTACCTGCCCCTTCCTCTCCACACCCCCAGGCAGGCTTTAAATGGAGAAGCAGGTGTCAGCTCCCTGCAACTGAGTAAATCGGATGTTTGGCTCAGCACCAAACTCCCCCAGCCTGGTGTCCCATGATCCCTCGCGGCCCTTCTGTCAGCCTCTGTTGATCCAAACACCTACAGAGGCTGCCATGTGCTGGGCCCTAGGGATGTGCAGACGGGCAAGGCCAACTACCTGCCCTCAGGGAATTCAGCCCAGACAGGAATTAGATCCAGAGACAAAGTGGTGATGTACACACACGGCACAAACGGGGCACGAGGAGCCCAGAGTAGATGTCAACCATAACAGCACAACGAGAGCTAACAGAGGTAGGGATGAAGCAGCTGAGGGAGCACCCACCCTATGTGCCAGCTAGGAGGCTGTGGAGGTGACCCCATTGCTGGGTTTTGATGGATGTATAGGAGTGTGCAGGCAGAAAAAAATGGGACAGGTGGAGGGAAGACAACAGAGTATAAAGGGCAGGTGAGGTGTTTCTCTGGAACAGGTGGTTGTGTCCAGTGAGGATCAGCAGTGACATGTGGCTGGACAGAAGGACAAGGGGGGGCTTTTGAGGGGCCTGTAGGCCCCGCCTTGGAGTTGGCATCTCTCCACTGAGTGCCTGCTGTCCCCAGGCAAGTGACATTGAAACTCCTGGGGCAGGGGAGACTGAAACTATGAAATGGCTAAAAAGAAGCTTCCTGATTTTCCAGTATGTTTTAGTGTCTTCGGCAATAGCTAGCCCCATTTTGACCTGCTGAACTGCGGGTTGGGGGGCAGATATACAACCCTGACACCTCCAGGTAGGAACGGCCCAGGCAGATTTGGGAGGGCCTGGAGCCCCAGAGCAAGGGGCATCTGGGCTCCCCACCTCCATTCGACTGCACCCAGAGGCTCCCAAGCACTCGATGGTCCTCGCGCCAAGCAGACGCCACCCACGGCACCATCAGCTGCAGGAGCGGCCTGAGCCCCGGGTTCCAGCTGACAGTGCCTCCCCGGAGATGGCTCCCAGGCACCGCTGGCCCCGAAACTCCTGCCAGGCATCCTCTTTGCTTTCCTTTCAGAAGAGAATTCCGACTCTGACTCCGACTGAAGACCCGACCTGCCCTGGCAGCCTGAGCCACGCAGGCCTCCGCTCCTGCACCTCCTGACCGTGCTGGCCGGAGTGTGGCCAGGGGACCGTGCATGTTGGGAGGGAGGCTGTGACTTCCCGCACAGCAGCGGGAGTTGCTGATGGAGCAGGCCTCCTCACAGCCCCAGGGTGACGTTCCTGAGCCTGGCATACACGATGACACCCCTTGGCGCTTAGCACTCTCCAGCCTCTCTCTTCGTGAGGGCGTCGTTCCGCCACTTCTCATTTCTGTCCCACAGACCTTAAGCCCTTGAACCTCTGCCAAAAATCAGCACAAGGGGACAAAGCAGATAGAGCCTTGTTATACCACTGCAGGAAGCACGTCATGCTGTGGTGAGTGTGGGGGAGAGACAAGACAGAAACCGGCAGAGGGCCATCCCTGGGCCCCAGCGGCTTCTGTCTGCATCTGATGCCCCTGCTCACGGCAGGCATTTTGTTGAGAACGACGCTTCCAAGATTCTTTTGTTCAAGGAGCAACAGTTCCCTCTTCATTCTTTTTTTTTTTTTTTTTTTTTTTTGCGTTACGTGGGCCTCTCACTGTTGTGGCCTCTCCCGTTGCGGAGCAACAGGCTCCGGACGCGCAGGCTCAGCGGCCATGGCTCACGGGACCAGCCGCTCCGTGGCATGTGGGATCTTCCCGGACCGGGGCACGAACCCGTGTCCCCTGCATCGGCAGGCGGACTCTCAACCACTGCACCGCCAGGGAAGTCCCCCTCTTCATTCTTGAAGCAGGGAGAAAACTGGCCTTTGCTGTGTGATCTAGGAGAGAGTGGGTCCCAGTGCCCATGAGTGATACTTTACACCCTTGGAGACCATATCTTCTTCAGATGACATGCCTATTCTGGGTCTAAGACTGTTTCAAGAAGAGCTCGTAGACTAGCTTACCAGGTCCAAGAGATCGAGGGCTCCACACGACAAAGTGGCAGTGACAGCCCCCAGGGCAGCTGGGCAGGCCCAGCCAAACCCTGTCTTTCCTTGGGCCGTCAGCAGGCCAGAGGCTCTCGGGCCCTCAGGACAATGTGCTTCTGAACACCTGACCCTCACGAGGGGCGAGACGTGCCTTCTGTGTTCACCTAAGGACCTTATTATGCTGTGCATGTATCTTCAATGGGATTTTGTAACTTTATAATTTTTTTTTTTTTACACAAAAGCAGCTTCTTACATGGCATTTCCTGTGACCCAAGAGGCCTTGTGAACGAGCCAGAGCTCTGGACTCATGTTTTGGACATTTGTAATCTTTGTTCTTCTCTTGCATGTGAATCTCCTACCCTGAAAAAAGCCATAATGGATTAAATCAGACTGACTTCCTGCTTGGAGTGTGTGTGTTTGAAAAAAACCTTACACACCCGGAGCAACGCTGCCGGGTGTCGTGCGTCAGCAGAGTGGTCCCACGCGCTGTGTAGATCCTGGCAGCTCCAGGTTACAGCAGTGATGCACGCGCACTTGTTCCCCACCAGGCCCCCGCTAGGCGTCGGCACGTTTACTCTACACCTCACACAATCCTCTTTCACAGTTCAGGAAACTGATGGAAGGTTCGGTGACTTGCCCAGGTCCTCGCAAGAGGCCCAGGGTCTCACCCACGCATCAGGCTCACGTCCCGTGGTAAGTCAGTGCTTTGGCCCCGGCGATGGAAAAGGATCGAGGCATTCTGCCCCAACTTTCACACACAGTGTGTTCTGAAAACACGTATGAAAGTCGACTGTGCAGAAGCCAACGGGCCTGTGGGTGTGGCCCCACCTCGCCAGGCCCAGCCAGGCCCAGCCAAGCCGCCTGTGGACAGCGACACTGCAGAGTCCTCACCCCCAACTGTGGCTGTGTTCAACCCCCGCCCTACGGGCCTGTTTCAGGATCCGGGCCACAGCCTTTGAAGGGGCGGGAGGCAAGGCAGAGCGAAGAAAGAGATGGCACTGTTTTTACATGTCCGTTGATTAAACAAGAACTCCTTCATGACAATTTAATACAGTATTTATTAGCGATTAGTGTTGAGAAAATTATTTCCCTCTACATACAAAAATACAGATTTGAACACTATGAAAACAATCAGGACAAGTACCATGAAAAATTGGTCCTTCAAAAGAAAGAAAGAGGGAAAACTGAGGGCAGCACGAGGCTTTGTCTGCTGTCAGGGACAAACCAACAGGAACAAAGGCTTTGGGGCCCCCAAACCACTCCAAATGAATAGAGTCAAACGTGGGAGCCTGTGGGAGCCGGGTGGTGCCCACCCCAGGGCATCCACACCAGCTTCAAAAGCCAGGATGGGAGCTCTGACCTACCAACAGCGTAAACCAAAGTTTGCCAACCAGGCGTCACCTCAGGTCGCCCCGCAGCTGTGTCTACACTGTTAAAGGAAATAGACTTTTAAGAAGCAAAGTGTAGTAGTTGTTAAATTAACATTGCCCCTCTCCCAAGTATCACTGGGCCAAGTACCGAGTAATCACATGGGAATTATCAGCCATCTGACTCGACTTCCTTTGTTAGAAAATGACACATTCCGACCCTTCAAAGCGACGCACACACACACACAAAAGCTACAGTTGTATGTTTTAATAAATCCATTCCTTCATTTTAAATGGGCTCAGCGAGTTTACTCAAGACTTTTCTTGACCAGACATAACTCAGTCCTGCAGGGGTGGGAAAGCAAAAAGAGCAGCCGGCACGTCCTCTGTGTCTTAATTTCATCAAGCTTGTCACAGCAGGGGATCTATTACGTTTGGGCGGGAAACCAGGAAGGGCCACGGAACCTACCCAGGGCATCCACAAACCAATCTGAGATCCAAGTGGAAGGTGAGCCCGAGACCAGCAGAGATTCCCCCCCCCCCGCCCCTCAGCACGTCTCACGCGGGCAGAGGGAGGCTGGCCAAGGCGGAGGACGGCGGCCTGAGCTGATCCGGAAGACAGACACCAGCCAGAGAAAGGGCTTTTTTCACCGTTTTAGACCCAAAGAAGGGGAAGTCAGAGCACCGAGAATGTTCTGTTCTTTTTTTATGGAACCACTTTCCTCTTACTGTTTGAGATGAGCAGTGGCTGTTCAAACTGAAAAAGGGGTTAAAAAATGCCAAATGCAGTTATACTGATTAATAACTATTTCACAGAAATATATTCTTACTCTCAGACTGTTTAAATAAGCAGAAACGAGATGTTGGGGAGAAAGCAGCAGAAAACAAGACAGGAAAAGCCGGGGGGTTGGGGTTTTTTTTTCCTTCTTTTTTAAGATATATAATGAAGTTTAAAGGGAAAACGACCAAACCTCAAAACCAACATTGCTGGAAGCAATATTAAAAGGACAAAATCTAAAATCATGCTACAAAAATAGTGTTATCTTGTTTAACTAAATGTACATCTTTTTTTTCTTCAATTCCATGATTGACAAGAGTGTTCATGTGACTGACACACGGAAGGCACCAAAGGTGAAGTGATTATTATTTGTCTTAAAATACACAAGACATAATTACCTACTTTGGGAAAAGAAAAAATACAGTCATACCTGTAATAAATAGTTAAGTGTTTTTGCCACGGGTTCCTGAACCCCTACAAATTTCAACATATACAAATAGTTTCGACCCCTAGCATTCTTTTAGAGGAAACTACATCAGAATCAAGTTATGAAAAGCACTGGTTTTATCCACATACGTCAGTTTCATCATGAGGCAGGATTTGAAAACTCGGTTTTAAACGGGTTACAGAGTGACAGTTGGAAGCAGGCGAGAGACCTTAGCGGCCTGGGCCAGTCCCGGGAGGCGGCACAGGCATCCTGCCCTCCCGCTCCCCCAGGAACCCTTGGACCAGCCAGTTCTCCCTCCAAGCACTGAGTATCTGCCTTCCTCACATCTGCAGAAAGGAGAACAGAGTTGAAACTTGCAAAACCATTCTGGAACATGCAGGAAAGCAAAACGGCCCACGAAGGGAAGCAGACAGACCCGGCCCTGCCTGCGTGGACACCAGGCCCCCATGCTGTCCTCGTTTCCTGACCGTCCCTTCAGGTGGCTTTCCTGATAAAAGGGGTGCTTCCTACCGGGTTTCAGCAGTGTCCTCCAAAGACGACTCAGATTGGATAGTTCCAGGCTACTACTGAAACCCGTACAAACCACTGTCAGATCAATTGTGTCACGCGTTCTCTCCTCTGAGGTGCAGTTATGAAAAGAAACTTTGGGCCTCTCCCTAATCCCACCAACAAAGCTGATTAAGGTCATTTGAGACAAGTTCCTACTCTAAATTAGAACCATGAAAGTTCTGATGTAGCTCACTAGAGTCCAGGCTATTAACCCCTTAATGAAGGCTCTCGGCCTTGTGTAGAATGCATCCCAAAGAAAACACAACACTCCAGGGTGTCTAGATAGCAAGTCACCCAAATTAAAGTCTTGGCATAAAAACTAGACAACAGACTAACCCTGTGAAAAAGAGAGACGATTCAAGGACCCATAAACTAAACTTTATTCTAGGCAAGTCGCCACTGATTTACTCAGCGGACTTACGGGTAATTTTTTTTCTTTACTTTTACGTTTATAGAATAATCAAAACTAGAAAGGAAAAAATAAATCCCCAAGGTTGAGAAATTATATCCAAATGGAAAAAGAATCTAGACCAAACGAAGGGAAACTATATCAGAACCCACCCCTCTGTGTCAAGCCTAAAAGTATATAAATGCCATTTACTGGTGTGAAGAAAAGTTAAACAAACATTCAACTTTGAGAAGAAAATTCTTCTAGATCTAACAGATATCGAGGGTATTTTCTTTCAGAGACAGTTTCTAAATAAAAGAGATGTAAAGAGCCAGATATTTCAAATGACCTTCTCAACCGACAGTTATGATTTCAGAGATACCTGCTGAGAAGAGAAGAAACAGGAGATTTCCTAAAGAGCCAGGAGCGTTTACAAAGCCACGGCAGGCGGTGTCAGGCCTGCGTCCTCTCTGAGGGGCACCCAAATCAGAATCCGAGTCACCTGTCCAGACCTGTGAGTCCCCAAACTCACACCAAGAGCCCGGCGCCAAGGCACGCTGTTCCCCACGCTGGCTCCTGCTCTCCGGTGGGCTCCAGAACACAAGACCTCGCTTTTCCAAAGAGGGCAGGAAGCATCCTGGGTGGGTAACCACGTCCAGTGCTCTTGACAGGCCCACGGCAGACATTCTGAGCCTCCCCCTCCTCCCTCTCCCCTCCTCCCACTTCACCGGCTGTCACCTAGCTGGTCCTGGGAATGGTTGCTGATGAAATAAGAGGGAGCCCCTGAGTTCTGCGAACTTCACTAGGAGCCAGAAAACTGTCTGGAGACCTCACACGCTAATGGCAGTCGCTGGAGCAGGAAGCAACTTTTTATTTCACTTGAGACAGTCAATCGGCAGCAGCCTAGAAGGTGTTTTCACCTTTTGCTACCTGTGTAACGTCATATTTTCCTGTAAACCAGAGGTGGAGAAAATGAAAATCTGGCACTGGCACAAAGACTTCATGGTTGCTTTGTTTTGAACATGGATGGCACAACGGGACCCACTTCAGTCGTCACGGCCTCCCAGAATCACTACAGGGGCCGCACGTTGTCTCCACACTTTATTCATCCGTTAGGACAGATTCTAAGAACGACCCACAGAACATCTTGTACAGCCCGAGATTAGGAACTTGGTCCGCCTCTTAAACACGTGGGTTTCTTCCCAAACAGCACATGCGAGTCAACAAGAAAAGGTGAGCTTGGGCCACACACACATGAAACTGGGAGGGGATATTCAAGGGTCATTCGCTGCAAGCAAGAATTCACATACACGTGCAGACAAAAGGGTTAGTGCTTCATCTCCTCAGAGGCCGCATGTGGCTTAACCCAAGATTGAATCACTAAGAAACCTTCGAAGAAAGGCAGACGAAACTGCAAACTTTAAAAGAGTAGGAAAGTTTTCAACTGAGTCACAAAGCTCTCTCCAGAAGCATCCGACACAGGGTGGGGTCGGACACACTCCATGCCTGCCCATGGGCATGAGCCTTTAGCCAAAGGGCAGTGATGGTGCCCGAAGGGCAGGGGGTGGCATCCACCTTCCAGAGCCGAGCCCTCAGAACCAGGCTGTGTCCTTGGCTTCCCTGGGGCCAGGCCGGGCTTCATCCACGCTGGCATCTTGGTTCAAGTTGCCATGGAAGACATGGCCATTGGGACTGGGCAGGCTACTACATTCTTGCCTTTCTGTGGACAAAGGGAATCTCTTGGACGACTGTTGCTGTAGAGTGAAAATCTATTTTCTTTGCTTTAAATGGAACTTCTGTTGTGAGATTTTAATCTGTAACTGGCTTTGTCTTTCCCTGGCTTTATATGGAGCCAACAAGTATCTTTAGGCTCTCGTGATTAGAATCTCCCTGTATGAAAGGGAAAAGGTACTTCCCCCCGCCCCACCCCGTGCCTTCAGCAGTGTGAAGGGAGGCTAAAGGAGAATCAGAGAAAAGAAAAAATACCGCATCGACCAAATTGATGCCAGGATAAACTTTCTCTGAAGACGTCAGTGTTTGCATCCATCTAAAACCACCAGAGTTTCCACCAAATGCTTGAGGGTTTCAACCATCCAGTCTCCAGGAACAAATTCAAACATACACAAGTCTGGCACCAACTATGAAAGCCAATATCATCCCACCAGAAAACTGAGAAACACTAAGATTGCCTCAGCCTCAAAAATGCCCCAAACCAAACTGACATGGGTCCATATTGGAACTATTAAATGCAAAAATAAGCTTCCTTCAGTCTGCAAAAAACAGTCCTTTTAAGCCCCCCAAATCTAGATTGTCTTGTTTGTACACACAGACAACATACGGAAAATGCAGGCGTCTTTCCATTCACACTGGACAACCATATTCCTTCCTTCTCACCACACTGCCACGCGTGACAGGACTTATGACTCTGCATCACACCAATTTGCATACCTGGCCACTTCTGGTTGTAGTGGGTGCTTATTAAATATAAAGAAATATATTTACAAAAACCATGGGAGAGTCTCATGGCACAAAGGACATTAAATAGTTAAAGGGGAATAAATAATTCCAAGATTCTAACACTAAGATGCAAATTATTCAATAATTCCTAAGTGGCCTATAGCACAAGGTGTCACCACTTTTTATCATCTATCAGCGTTTACAACTGCGATGGGCTTCAGAACCGTTCCTTGCAGCTGACAACACATCCTCAGGAGGCCAATAGGCTCCTTTCAACCAGATGATAAACTGGTTTTACTGAAGTGACTTGGGAAAATTGGGGCAACAACCCTGCCTGAACAGTCTTCTATTTTTCAATCTCACTTCAAAGGCGGCTTTTTTATTGAGACCAAGTAATATAAGTCCCAGCAGGAGGTTTCTGATACAGTTCAGGGTGGTCCTTCTAAGTGGGCCCCATTTAATGCAAGGCTGAGTCTTTGTGACCCTGTTTTTAAATGGAACTCTCAAAGGGAGAGAAGCCCCATTTTGACTAAGCATATACACTCAACAAATGCAAAATAAATATATAAAATGAACAGATAAAATCCAGATGTCATAATCTCCTCAAAAATCACTACACATAATAGGTATGGAGTTTGTGAAGCATGGTTTGTACGGCCTCACAACATCCACGGGAAGAGGGCTCCGTCAGACCCGCTGTGACCAGGCCTGGCTGCCCTCTGCGGGAACAGAGGGAGGGGAATTACCGCCTGATGAGCTGGGTCTGCACCTGCAGCCCAAGGCCCCTGAGCAGACCAGGGGTTTGAACAGGTGACCTGGGTCACGGCCCTGGAAAGGAACTGCGGCAGAACTGGGATTGTATGGGATGTTCAGTTCAGGGAGCCCTAACCCCGACCCTTCAGAGACAGCACAGTACCGTTTCCTGCGGAATCCCCAGGCAAGCAGTGCTACCTGATCAATCCACCCGCGCGGGGAAATCAGACGCTGCTCTGCTCTGCAGAACGTGATGCCATGTGTGCACAGCTGGACATTTCTCACACAGGCTCTGCTCGCCCCACCCCCAGACCCAGACCCTCTCTCTCGTTACACCGCACGCTGCTGAAGCTGTAAACACTCACTAGGACAAGATCCTGGGGACTCTCCACGTTAATGCAAAATCTTCCCACCAGCAGTAAGCATTTTTTTCCTCGGTCAGGGAGAAACACAAAATATTAGAGCTAGAGTGAGGTTTGTAAACATTAAAAACAGTTCAGAGTGAAAACCTGACACGTTAAAACAATTTTTCCATAAAAGATACAATTAGTCTCCAACAGAAAAAAAATAAAAAACTACAGCATCGTAGGGGCTCATTTAACTCAGTCACCACAATAATTGTCACTTTATCGAGAATCAGTTCAAAACCTTACATAACTGGAACTTTCCCCTACAGATTCCAAGATCGACATTCATGGTTACGACCCTGAGGCACAGGGACGACCGTTCCTCTGAAACATCAGTGAAAGGGTGTGTCATGGTGCAGATTCAAGTATTTTCAAATCCTAGACAGATCTACTCAGAATCACTCTAGAACTCTTCTCAGGCATTTGAAAATCAGTGCACACCCCTAAAACAGAGGTGTGTCCCCACCTGTGGTCCATGATGCCAGCAAATGGGCAAGGTTTCGGGCTGGGGGAATGGACTGTATTTCTTTCATGGCTTTTACCTGGGAAGGTAAAATGACAGAGAATCTGCAGTCCAGCCTCAAAGTATTCAGGAAAGGGAGGAAACTGGAAAAAAGATGGTCCCCACATTCCTGGAGGAGAATCTGAGATTCAGGGAGGTGATTCATTTGAGGAAGCGTCAAGGGATTTCTCAGCAGGGCAGGAAACAAATGGTGACCCTCCCACAGGTCAGCAGTGCCGCGGCACTGTGCCAAGAGGATGCCAGCTTTTCCCACCCGCCTCAAACCCCAGACCCAGCGAAAAGCTCCGCCAGCACACCCACCGCCAAGACCCTCAGTGTCTCACGTGGCTTTCCAGGCTTGTGCTGGTGTCTCGATGCCCCGGGCATGGAAAACAACGGGGAGAGGGGGATCCTGGCAGCGAGACTAAAGCTGACCTGGGGCAGCTATGGGAGCTGCCCCTGAATCACTGCTCACCGACTGTTCCAACCATGTACCTTCATTCCTTGATTTTCCCCCCCCACTCCTAGCAGCCCCCATTTAATCCAAAGTCCTGACTTGTCACAAATACATATGACAGGTGGCTCAGAGTCAGACGTGAAGCCTGTGCTCAGGGACAGTGAAGTGGACATGGCAGCCTGTGAGGCCAGCGGCTCCCAGGGCCACCAAACCAGAGGATCTGGGGACCTGTCCCGCCCACCTCTTTCTGAACAGCTGGGCACGGGACTCCCTGCCTCAGGCACCCGCCACGAGGGCCACTGTGAAAACCCTTTCCCAAAATGAACTTTTACCGAGGAGGACAAAATTCAACTTAGTCACATGAAAATCTGACGTGATGAGGGACAGAAAAACTTGATTGAAAGGACGGGCACGAGGAGCAGAGGGAAGAGGACTCTGGCGCGTCCTCACGTGTCCAGGCGCTGGATCTCGGGCCGGCTGTCCACGTCTCTGGACTCCGTGCGGGCGCGGATGTAGTCACTGGCGCTCTGCTGGCGGAGGCTGACTCTCCACTTCTGCGCGGCCAGGAACGCGCTCACCGCGTGCGCCGCGGTTGCCAAGAAGCCAAATATCTACGAGACACAAACCCAGTTAGTCCACGGGCACGTCAGCCGTCTGAGGGGTCTCTGGGCAGCTTACAATGAGCCGAGCTGCAGCAGCTCTCCCAGCTGTAACCCCAACACGCAGCCCCGCTGAATGTTCAGCTTGTCATGGCCAAGTTCATAGTCGTGTGACCCACAGAAAGGCAGCCTAAGGTCTCTTTTAAAGCAATTATTCTCCAGCAGAAGGGGTTCTACAAGGAAACAGATCACAGAAGTGCCTCTTTCACAGACCTTCATGACACTGGTACTCGGAGGAAAATACAATGTAGGTGAAACACCATGAGATGAAAAATCAGGGTCTCGCTGTGTGAGCCCCAAATCAAACCGCAAGACCTGACGTTCCAAATCACAGCCCCCAGCCCCCACCTGCTATCCAGCTGCCACTCACCTGGGCAGCTCTGGGTGGGCAGCTCCAGGGTGAGAAGCAGTGGAGTTTTAATGATAAGATAATGCCTGATGAATCTACTGACTAAAACCTTGGAGAGCTAACAGTTTAGCATTTTTAATAAACCTTTTAACCATCCCCCCCCCCAATTACAAAAGTGCTACATATTCTTTGCAAATACAAAACAATAAGGAGATGCAGAACACAGAGGGAGAAACTCTTACATTGTCTGGCCCCATCCTCCCCAACCCCACCCCGACGGCAGGCATCTGCTTCATTAACACCCCATCTCGGCAGGGAAGGCCCTTAAAAGCAACACCACTAACAGACATCCAGGGCTCCACTGGGAAGAGACTAAAGCAGGAGTTCGCAAACCTGAGTGTGCATCTGAGAGCTTGTTAAAACACGTTTCTGACTCGGCAGCTCTGGGGGAGGCTGAGAAGGGCATTTCTAACACGTTCTCGGGTGATGCTGAGGCTGCTGTTCCAGGGACCACACTTTAAGAACCGCAGCACTGAAGGAACTGGGACCTCCGTTGGCCCAGTAACAGTATCATTAGCAAAGAAAAAGCTAAAGGAGAAGGAGTAGGACACAGGCCAGGGGACCAGAGGAGCAAGGCACAGAAAGTGTACAAATCAGCCCTGTTTCAACCCGTTGAGTTCACTTACCACGGCAGCAATTTCTGCTCCGGTTTTGTGGTTTAAAGCAGCCAGTACAATGGAAGCAATAAAGAAAAAGAAAGTGCTGAGTCCAGTGTTGACCAAATCCTAAAGAATAAGACAAAATAAAATCACTTGAAAAGAAGCATTTCATGCCTTGCCCTAAACGCAACTGAAGAACTTTCAAAATAAAAAGCACAACACCCCGCCTCTCTGCTGCCTCCATATTTTAGTCTTGATGGCCCACGGGTATTGGTCACACAGAGGAAGGCAAAGAGGATAACATTTAATGATGCTATTTGATATATCACCACAGCAAAATCCACATTTTAACCAACCACGTCATGTTACCATTTCTTTTTTTATTTTTTATGTTTTTTTAGATGATGTTGGGGGTAGGAGTTTATTAATTAATTTATTTATTTTTGCTGTGTTGCATCTTCGTTTCTGTGCGAGGGCTTTCTCTAGTTGTGGCAAGCGGGGGCCACTCTTCATCGCGGTGCGCGGGCCTCTCACTATGGCGGCCTCTTGTTGCGGAGCACAGGCTCCAGATGCGCAGGCTCAGTAGTTGTGGCTCACGGGCCTAGCTGCTCCGTGGCATGTGGGATCCTCCCAGACCAGGGCATGAACCCGTGTCCCCTGCATTAGCAGGCAGATTCTCAACCACTGCGCCACCAGGGAAGCCCACTTACAAGCTTTTATGTAGACATATGTTTTCATTTCTCTTGGGTCATCACATGATTTTATTTTTCCTTTATTATCTGTATCTTCCACTTTTTCTATAACAAACACTTACTACTTGCACAGTTTAAAAGGCTTAAAACTGGAATACTGCAAAAGTTAGTCAGCATCAATATCTTGAGTTCCTTGGCCATGAAACAAAATTAAGCCTTGTAGATTCACCCTTCATATTAGGGAGCAGACACAGGCATGCCTTCAGATGTGGATTTGGGGATGGGTTGGGTTTAGTCAACACTGGTGCTTTTTGGTTTTGTTTGTTTTAATGATTTTAATGGGGCATGTACTCATCGGTCACGTGCTTCATGTCTGCCGCTGTGGTAGGTCCCCTCCCTGCAGTCTCACACCCAGCCAAATTGCTTCCTGGGGTGGGGGGGCCCAGAACACCCAAGGGTGCAGCCCCTTCTTAGGCCAGGAGATGAGGAGGAAGGGCACCCTCATATACACATGCTTTCTGGTCTCTCCTTCATTAACACACCAATAAGCACAGGTGGGAGCCGAAGTAACTCCAATAACTGATCATCGGGATCCGGCCCACAGAGAGGTTTGACTTGTACACTGTTCAAAATAGATTTGAACAAGCCAGCATTTAAACATCAGAAGACTGCACATAATAAACTTCTAAAAAAAACCAAACAAAATCCATCTTTCAGCTGCTCTTGAAAAACTGTCCTGAAGGCCCATGAAGTAACACAATTGGCTGTGACTGAGTAGGAGAACAACCTCTCTGTCTCCCAGACCCCTGGCCCATCTTCTCACTTGCCCATTTCCGCCACATGCGCAGCCCCAGGGGACCCTGAGTCTATGACCCTGATCCAATCCTAGAGAGTGGGCCATCCTAGAACGTATCCCACCCTTCCATACTCTGTGCCCAGCGAGCACCTGTTCATCCCTCAAGGCTCAGCTGGAATCTGGCGTTTTCTCCGAATTTCCCTGACTGACCTGCTCCAGGCCCCCTGCCCCGAGGAATCCATTGTGTTCTCCCAGGCCTCACACCAAATGGGATCACCCAGAGCACACATACCACAGTAGAGTGGCATCTACCTACCCTGCGCTTTCAGTTCCCCAAACCTGGCCCAAAGCAGGTGTTCAATACCACTGGGCTCTGTGGTTAGCTCGAGTCAGCCCTACACATGGACAAGAGAAGAAGTTTACAACCACTCGGACCATACAGTGCAGTGACTTGTGCTCAGATGGCCCCAGTATCAAAGGGATGATCGTAGTACTGATGACAGGGGCAGCTACCATCTACAGAGAGCCCACTGTGCCAAGCATATAACTCCCAGTGTCTCACTGAGCCCTAACCTAATTACCATCCAAAATACCTATAATAAAGGGCCTTTAGAGATGAGGAAATTGAGCCCTAGAAAGGATGAGTTTGACATAATGAAAAATATATATTTGGTCTTTGTCCCAGATTCCTTGGAATTTCCTGAGTGATAGGAGTGTCTTTCGTCATTCTTTTTTTTTTTTTTTTTTTTTTAATTTACTTTTGGCTGTGTTGGGTCTTCGTTTCTGTGCGAGGGCTTTCCCTGGTTGTGGCAAGTGGGGGCCACTCTTCATCGCGGTGCGCGGGCCTCTCACTGTTGCGGCCTCTCTTGTTGCGGACAAGCTCCAGACGCGCAGGCTCAGTAGTTGTGGCTCACAGGCCCAGGTGCTCCGTGGCATGTGGGATCCTCCCAGACTAGGGCTCAAACCCATGACCCCCAGGCAGACTCTCAACCACCGCCCACCAGGGAAGCCCCATCTTTTGTCATTCTTAACGAGGCCCTTTCAACCGTCCTGGAGTTTATGCTAATGAAGTGACTCTCAAGCCCCTAGATAATTTCTGGATGGGGGTTGGTTATCAGAAAAACCAGCCAGGTGATTAGAGTGTTGGAACTTTCAGCTCCACAGCCCCTGTGGGCGGGAGAGGGGCTGGAGATTGAGTTCAACCTCCAAATGGCCAAAGATTTTAATCAACCACGCCTACGTAATGAAATCTCCATAAAAGCCTGAATGACGTGACGGGGTTCCACGTGCCAAGAGGGTGCTGCCCCCCAACTCCATGGGGACAGAGACTCCTCTGGACCCTGCCCTATGCATCTCTTCCTTTTGGCTACTCCTGAGTTGTATCCTTTAGAACAAGCCAGAAATCATAAATAAAGCACTTTTCCAAGTTCTTTAAGTTGTTCTAGAAAAGTATCGAACCTGAGGAGAGGCTTGTGGGAACTCCTGAATCTGCAGCTGGCCAAGCAGAAGTGCAGGTCACCTGGGACCCCATCTGTGTCGGGGGCAGTCTCACGGGACTGAGCCCTTTAACCTGTGGGGTCTGCACTAACTCTGGGAGTTAGTGTCAGAACAGAATTGAATTGCTGGACACCCAGTTGGTCTTGGAGAATTAGAGAAGTACTCAGTGTGGAAAAACTACACAGATTTGGTGTCAGAAAAAACCACATACTTGGTGTCAAAAGTGGTGTCAGAAAACACTACACAATGAGTCGTGGCGAAAGCCTCAGAACTCTGCAAGTGGCCCTTCTGGGGGACTGTTCTCAACTCACCACAGCACCCAGCCTGGGTTCTCAGGTCGGGAGACATCTGTGGGAGGAGCAGGGGCCACAGAGGCCACTAAGAAGGAACACCAAAGAGAAAGAAGAGAGACTGAGATTGTGGTGTCATCAGAGGCAAGAGGAGAGAGTAGGGCAGGAGGGACTGAGCTGAGCGTATTCCGGCGCTGAAACGGTTGGGGGCGGCGGGGAGGGCTGGGGAGCAACCATAGGATCCAGGAGAACAGAGGCCCCCAGTGATGCTGACCAGAGGACTTTCAAGGACAAAGTCAGGGGAGTGGATGGGGGAGGGGAAGAGGCAGTCCTCCCGTTCGGGAAGGACACAGGGAAGGCTTTTTGGGGTGTTGACACTATCCTATCTGTTGACCCATGTTATGGCTACACAGTCTTTTATCATTCTTCACTAAACTGTACATTTACTTTTACAAGTTTTTCTGAATATGCTGTATTTGACGATAAACGCTGAGACAAGAGAGCAGGAAGCAGCGAAGTAGAGAAGGCGTGTGCGGACCTCCGTCTGCTTTAAAAAGTTTGGCTGCGCTTACAGGGCTTGAGGGCTCTGAGTGCCGGCTAAGGAGAGTGGGAGCGCCCGGGGTCAATGGTAGGAAGAGGATGGAAGGAGAGAGGGACGGGGTGGCAGAGGAGGCCAGGGGCACCAATCAAGGTGAACACAGGTAGAACACATGGGCCTGTGAGCTCCCAATATACAGAGAAAAACACACATCACAGAATAAGTCCCATAGAGTCACTAAAAAAAACAAACAAAAAAACAAGCTGATATTAACACACTCTTTCTGATTGCATCAAATAATGCTTGTATAAAATATATACTTTGCATTGTCCTCCTTATGTACCATTTTTCATGCATATGTGAGTCAACTTATCTCCCGAAATGGCCCAGTTTTCTAAATCTATACCAATCACACCCTACGTCACTCATCAACTGGCTCTCTTGGGGTCAAGAATACTCCTACCACCTTGTTAGGGAAACACACACACCCAAGGCCAACCCACTGTGATGATTCCAGCCGGATCAGCTCTAAGAAATCACTTTTGCTCCCGTCCCTGAGAACAGATGACCTGGGCTCCCATCAGTAAGTACCATCTCCTCGAGTCCATGAAACTTACATACTCTTTTGTTGGATAAGCAGACACCTTCACCTGCTCTAAAAGGGTGGAAATCCTGCAAAGAATCCCAAAGGACAGAAAGTGTTCTCAAGTGACCACATCACCACCCAGTCATCGGCCCTAGCCAACACCATCCGAAAGGACAGGAGGGATGTTAACTTTCCAGTGAAAAAGATGCACTTCGATATAACCCCAAAAATGTGGTTGTCAACCAGTGAAAGTCTTTCACAGTTAAAATAGAAAAATCAGGATTTAAGAAAGCTCAACAAATAGGTATTTCTGGAGATAAGATAAAGGCCAGTATGAATTAGTCAGAAATCTGAAGTATGAAGTCTTTTTTGCTGTTGTTATGGTGATCTGTGATCCTTTTTTAATTAATTAATTACCTAACTAACTGATTATTTTTTTGGCTGCGCCACACAGCTTGTGGAATCTTAGTTCCCCAACTAGGAATTGAACCTGGGCTCGTGGCAGTGAAAGCGCAGAGTCCTAACCACTGGACTGCCAGGGAATTCCCAGTGATGCTTTTTTTTTAAATTGAAATGTAGTTGATTTACAATATCATATTAGTTTCAGGTGTACAGTACAGTGATTCAGTATTTTTGCAGATTACACTCCATTATAAATTTTTACAAGCTAATGGTTATAAATGCCTATGTTATATAATATAGTGAAGTATAAAGTCTTCTAACAGATTTATGGCTGTCAAATAAGTAGGTAAGACAGAATTAAGGAAGTGAAGTCAAAGCTGGTGGAAGTTTACAGGAGAATGATGTGGCTGACAGACACCAAGGGCCTCTGACTCACAGTAAGATTAATATTTCTCATACTGGCAACAGCACCCACTGCTTTGGAGCCTATATACACACTGTCTCATTTCATTCTTAAAACAGCCCTGTAAGAAAAATATTATCATCTCAACTTGGGGCTCTAAGTGACTTGCCCAGGGTCATACCCAGCTCTTAAGATCCACCTTGGACTTGAATGCAGACAGGTTGGCCTAACTTAAAGCCAGTGGGGTTTTTTGATTTTTTTTTTTTTTTTTGGCTGCATCGGGTCTTAGTCGCGGCATGCGGGCTCTTGCCCCGCAGCATGTGGGATCTTAGTTCCCCAACCAGGGATCAAACCTGCATCCTCTGCATTAGAAGGCGGATTCTTAACCACTGGACCGCCACGGAAGTCCCGCCCCTGGGTCTTAACCATCCTAGCAGCTGCTTCTTTGTCAAACAGGATCTCCAGCATGGTTTCATTCACAGCCCGGTCCAGCCCCTCCCTCAGAAAGTATTTATTGTGGCCTTAGAAACTCCCGGGGACCTGGGTTTCCAACGTACCTTGCCCCACAACAATGCCCTTGCCCCCATGGAGCCTGTGTGTGAGTTGGTGGGGGGGCGGTTTGTGAGGTTCTCTTGCGCTACCTGTTCATTACACTATCAGTTTAGAGCACAACTCTGTAAGCATTTTCTTATGGATAACACAGACTTCATCTTAAAAAGAGCTGAGACATTAAAATCTGTCACCAAAAACTGACAAAATGCCTCCAGTATCTTGAGGTTTTAGAGCTTTTTTCTTAGTTTTCGATGCCGGGACAAAACCATCTGAGTTTGCAACTGACAACTTTTCTAGTCCAATTGTCTTTTTATTTTTCCTCCTAAAAGAGTTTGAACAACACAGAGAGAACTCTGTCAGGAAAACCATCTCCTCTTGGTCCCCCACATGAACACCATGGGAGTGGCCCCACCAGGCAAGGTGACCAGCCCAGGCCTCCTCTTCCTGGGCTCCTGCACTCGGACCACACTTTCCACGGTGCTGCATACACCCAGCACCGGCCGCCAAGAGAGGAGCCTGCATGAGGGCAGGTGGTCTCAGAGCCCCCCACCCACCCCCAGGCACAGAAGGAGAGGCAGCTGATAGTGCTTGCCTGTATCTCCCTAACTGGTTCCCTGTGAGCTCCTGCACGTGCTGATCTGCAAAGAAATATCAAGAAAACCGAGGGCTGTGAAGTTCCCTTTTCCGTTTGGCACAGTAAGGACAAGTTACACAAGCCCAGGAAAAGGGGCCTGGGAGTGACCGGCCCTGAGATGCCTATGCCGGTCAGAAGGTAAGGCTGTCAAACAGAGTTAAGACCCCCAAACCACAGAGGGAAGAGGACACATTTCCTCAAGACTCTCTGATCAAACCAGCAAACCGTCTGGGACCTCCCAGCTGCTTTGAATTTAATAATATTCCTAGGTTTCACAAGTTAATGGCAATTTCATTCATATTTTCAATTCTTCCTGAATCAATATTTTTGCAAACAGCTTTCGGGTCCAGTGTGAAAAATATGCAAACGTATTAATTCCATGTTCTCTTTCCCATATTCTATAAATATCAACATAACCAATCTTCTCAGAGGACCCCAAAATCGAAATGACATCTTTAAAGGGGTCAGAATAATTGTTATGTTTCTATCATTAGTGAAGATTCCATTAATTTTGTAGTCATTTTATTCAACCCAGTAAGGAAATTTAAAATTTCACAGTTGCATTACAATGGAATATTTAAGTATCAAAAAGAGCTGGAACCAAACATGCCATGGACTGATTCCTGCTTTCCCTGGGAGCCGTGCAGTACCCGATGCTTTCCTAATCTGAGAGCGTGATTTCTACTCACTGTCAGGTTCCAGTTGATCTGGGGGATCCTCATGTGAAGGTTGAGACTGAACAGAATCAGCAAGACTCCAGTCACCACAAACGCACTGCAGCTCACAAACTCAAAAAAGTAGAGGCCTTCACACGGGGAGCACTCCATGATGGTCTCTATGCAGATGAACGCGATCAGGGCCAAAATCTGGGAAGAAAATTACAAACACACATGTACGTGTACGTTCAGCACACATCTGTGGACACACATGTCCGCAGCATTTAAATAAAACTCAACCACCGCCGCCACATACAGCCCCGGAGTTTTTCCCCTGGGGACAGCAGTATCACGGTCAGGGATGTGACCTGATCCAATTCTTACCCAAGAACAGGTATAGGGGGCTTAATGAAAGGATCAGATTCCTCATGGGAACAACCAAGCCCCACCACAGGACACTGACACCAGGCTGGTGCCGTGCAGCTCCTCGTGAGGAAGCAAACAGGAACATGCCCTCAGTGGTTTCAGTCTGCCTCTGCCACGAGTAAGTGGACACTGCCTACACACGCTTCTCATGTATAGTCTCCACCACAAGGATGCCAAACATCAAGAGAGCAGGGTCCTGGTGGGATCTGCAACTACCTTGCTGGTTCAGCTGAGGTCACACAGGCTGACTGAGACCCTTGATGGCTTTAGGAGAAGGATTTGTATAACCTCCTTCCCCCATTTAGAAGTCCCACCCCAAAATAAGGCCCACCTAATTAACTCATGAGCCATGCTTTTTAAAAGTTTATCATTGGACTTGATGATAAAGAGACAGCCTGGCAGTTTATAAAAACATTTTAAATCTACAAACAATAGAATCAATTTCTTTCGGAAGGACCAAAGTAACACTCTAGCAGTATGTCCCAAGCGATGAGAGATCATGAAAGCAAACAGGTATCAATGGAAATCACCAGTTTCAAAGGGAGATTTCAGGAACAGGAGGCGGCAGAGGGGCTGAGTTAGTGGCCCTGTGATCAAGGAAAAGTCAGGTGGTCTTACACCTAAAACCACCCCAGTCTTGGGCTCCTGGTCTGTACCCCACTTCCGCAACCGAGCGCCTCGCCGCCCACTACCTGTCAAGCCTGTGCCAGAGCTTCCAGGCCGGACCTCCCCAAAAGTCAAGGAAGCACAGGCAGGCAGCTCTGTGGTTCCAGATTTGTCCTTAGAACCAGCAACGTCAGCATCACCAGGGAGCTTGTTAGAAATGCAGCATCTCTGCCTCCCCTCCTTGACCTCCAGAGTCAGTCTGCTTTTTGGACAACAACCCTAGATGACAGAAGTGTGGGAAGCATAGGAGGCACAGGCTGCTCTGGGGCCCTTCTCCACCTCCAGGAGTCCCACTCATGCCTTTCAGTGCCACGCTCAGCTCACATCTTCCCCACGCCCTTCCTGATTGCAGCTCTCCCCGCCAGACGTGACTGATCCTACCCTCTCCCAGGAAAGCTTGCACGTCTGTGGTTGCATTCCATCTATCACACTTGCCACCATGGATCTCTCTGCCTCCTGAGCTCTTTGAGGGTAGGGGCCAGTCCATCTCCCTCCACTCCCAAGGCACCAAGCTCACTAACCTGCACAAAGCCAGCGAATGGGGGCCCGGGGAGCCTCTTCAAACCCACCCCAACAATTCCTGACGGACTTGTCAGTCTCCACATGAAAGGAAGGGAGGCTCTGCTTTTTCCATGCCTTTCTAACAATATGTGGTCTTTCCATATTTCTATTCTAAGTCAACACGTAACAATTATGGGCCTTACAGCATACTTTGTGCTTCTCCTAATGGCTCTCCTTATAATTCTCTACAGAACCAGACACTTTCATTCTCAATCTGAATTACATGCCTGACTTGCAATTAATTCACAAAGAAAGAGTTCATATAAGGGAAACTCCTAAAAAAATTTCTCTTTCTTTTTTTTTTACCCCTGTAATTGGACCTAGTAATCTTCGGCAAGAAATAACACACATCAGTATAGAGTTACAAATGTCTCTGGTATGCTAACTTCAACCGTATTTGTGTGGGAAGGTAACATCTACATTCTTAAATATTAAAATTAAAATGGTTTCAAGAATATGCAAATCCAATAGGCAATTCAATAAATACAGACAAAATTCCCTGCTCTCTAGCTCATATGCTAATGAAGGAGTTTTTAAAAAGTAGATTAATAATGTAGCATGTTACACAGTGATAAATACAAAGAAGAAAAATCAAAGTAGGGAAGGAGAATGAAATGTAACCAGGCAAGGGTGTTCGAAATTTTAGGCAGAGTGACCACGGAAGGTCTAAGAAGGTTCTAGATTTATTACAAAGGATATTAAAGTATACGACTGAAGAGCCAGATGAAGAGATACACAGGGCAAGGTCCAGAAGGGTCTCAAACACAGGAACTTCCGTCCCCTTGGAGTTTGGAGTGCACACCCCGCCCCCCATCACCTGGATGCGTTTTTGGTTCACCAACCTGGAAGATCAATCCTCGAGTTCAAGACTTTTCACAGAGCTTAATCTGGAGCCCCTCCCCTTTTCAGAGGTCAGTGGCTAAGGTTGAAAGTTCCAACCCTCTCATCACCTGGTTGGTTCCCCTGGCAACCAGCCCCCATCCTTAGGAGCTTTCCAAAAGTCATCTCATTAACACAAACTCAGGTGTGGCTGGAAGGGATCTGTTAAGAATATCAAAAATAGGGGACTTCCCTGGTCGCACAGTGGTTAAGAATCTGCCTGCCAATGCAGGGGACACAGGTTCAATCCCAGGTCCAGGAAGATCCACATGCTGCGGAGCAACTAAGCCCGTGCACCACAACTACTGAGCCTGCGCTCTAGAGCCCAGGAGACACAACTACTGAGCCCGTGCGCCTAGAGCCTATGCTCCGCAACAAGAGAAGCCCCTGCTCGCCACAACTAGAGAAAGCCCACATGCAGCAACAAAGACCCAATGCAGCCAAAAATTTAAAAAAAAAAAAAAAAAGAATATCATTATCAAACACCTCGTATCACTTAGGAAATTCCAAGGGTTTTAAGAGCTCTGTACCAGAAATGGAATGAAGACGAAACATATATTTCATTATTATAAACCACAATATCACAAGTATTCCCATGTATAAAGATACAGATACATAAATACATACATATGCACAACTATATACATACAATAATTTAATCAATCCCCCACTGATAGGTAATTAGGTGGTTTGTAATTAATAAGCTGTACACTTTTTATAAAATTTATTATATTGAAGTATAGTTGATAATGTACTGATTTCTACTGGCAAAGTGATTCAGTTATACATATATTTCCCTGTGCTAAACAGTAGAACCTTGTTGTTTATCCATTCTATATATAATAGTTTGCATCTACTAATCCCAAACTCCCAGTCCATCCCTCCCCTATCCCCCACTCCCCCTTGGCAACCACAAGTCTGTTCTCTATGTCTGTGAGTCTGTTTCTGTTTCATAGATAAGTTTACTTGTGTCATATTTTAGATTCCACATATAAGTGTCAAGAGTGTTCTGCCTATGTTTTCCTCTAAGAGTTTTATAGTGTCCAGTCTTACATTTAGGTCCTAATCCATTTTGAGTTTATTTTTGTGTATGGTGTTAGGGAGTGTTCTAATTTCATTCTTTTACATGTAGCTGTCCAGTTCTCCCAGCACCACTTATTGAAGAGACTGTCTTTTCTCCATTGTATATTCTTGCCCCCTTTGTCATAGATGAATTGACCATAAGTTCTAGTAAGCAGTATACTTTTTATTTGCCTGCACTTTGGCACAGCAAATCAAATTTCTTCCAGCACATTGAAATCTAACAATCACTGCTGAAGCAAAACCTATCAATTGGCCAATAAGAAAATAGGGACTGGGGGAATTCCCTGGTGGCCCAGTGGTTAGGACTCCATGCTCTCACTGCTGAGGGCCTGGATTCAATCCCTGGTTGGGGAACTATGATCCCACAAGCCACGTGGTATGGGGAAGGAAGGAAGGAGGGAAGGAGGGAAGGAGGGAGGGAGAAATAGGGACTCAAAGTTATACTGGAAGCCAACAACTTCAAAGCACCTAAAGAATCAAAAGTAATTCAACTTATAACAATTCTGCAGTAGACAAATACACAAGGAAAATTGCACAGAGATGTTCAAAAAGATGTAAATAAGGAATTGCTATTGCAGTTGCTAATCGGGAGATCACGGGTGTGCCCTTGAAGAGAGCCCTTTCCGTGTAGCATCTACCAACTGACCAGGAGCAAATATTTGCACAGTTGATAAGTAAACTGATATTAAAACATTGTCAGATTTCCACAACTATGGCTAATTATGATTGGCAACATCAAAAAGCGGGGGGTGGGGGGGACATAGCTGGCTGATTAAGGTAACATAAAACTTTAAAAAAATTCATAACCCCCCTGTTACCAGTGGTGGGAGTGAAAACCACCAGGACCCTTCTGAAGGGCTGTGTTAATAACAGCATGGTTCACAGTACATCCCGTTCCCCTCCCTCAGGGCACACTGTAGGGTTGGAGATTTGTGCCCAGTTTCCTGGGGCAGATTTACTCTCAAGATGGTGAAGCTTATGCTCCAACATCCCATCCATCACAACTCCTTTTCCCAGGTGGTGATGGAGTAACAGTGGGCGTTTTGGGGATTCAGCAAACTGGAAGTTTTGGGGGTTTAGGATTTTTAAAAAATTATTATTTATTTTTTGGCTGTGTCGGTTCTTAGTTGCGGCATGCGGGCTTCTTGTTGAGGCAGGCAGGATCTTTCACTGCGGCACACGGGCTTCTCTCCAGTTGTGGCGTGCAAATTTTCTCTTCTCTAGTCGTGGCACACAGGCTCCAGGGCGTGTGGGCTCTGTAGTTGCAGCGCACAGGTTCCACAGTGCATGGCCTCTGTATTTGCAGAACGCAGGCTCTAGTTGAGGCACCAGAGCTCAGTAGTTGCAGCACGCGGGTTTAGTTGCCCCGAGACATGTGCTGTCTGAGTCCCCGACCAGGGATCAAACCCACGTCCCCTGCACTGTAAGGCGGATTCTTTACCACTGGACCACCAGGAAAGTCCCGGCTAACTGGAAGCTGAGTGAGAGAGACGGTGAGTTTGGGTTTGGTGGTCACTTTCATGTACGGCTATTGTTAGCCTTCCCTCTGATCTGACATCATGAGGAAGAAAAAGGTGCTAAAATTCACAAGATCAATGTGCCTGACAGTACCAAACTAAAAGTGTGGGTGGTGAAGGGGGAATGGGGTTTGAAACATATGGAGCCAGAAGTTAGCATTCTTTAGAAGGAGAATTCTTCAGATCATCAAACGCCCAAAACAGTAAGTGGACAATTCTGTTTTCATTGGTGCCTAAATGGAAGTTGTGCCCTATCAGGAATATATCCAATAATGCAGAGTATGCAATTATAAACGCACTATATACCTTTCCTCCCTTTTCGGTGGGAATCACATGAAATAGAATCTATCATTATTCTGGGGTTCAGGGAATTCCCTGGTGGTCCAGTGGTTAGGACTCCGCAATCTCACTGCCGAGGGTCTGAGTTCAATCCCTGGTTGGGGAACTTAGATCCCACAAGCCATGCGATGCGGCCAAAAGAAGAAAAAAAAAAAAAACACACATTAAAAGAAGAAATTCCAGCAGTGATACTATAAAGAGCAACTACATATATGTGGGAGATTATTACAATTTATGCATCCCCATGTATCAGATCACATCATAAAGTACCTGACAAATCTTGAACTGATAAAGTCTGACAGTCCCCAATAAAATGGCACACAAAGTTGCCTCCAACGAATGGAAATAGCCTGAAGAAATAAATGTTCCAATGACAACCTCCTACACACATTCATCAATAAGTTGATGTATGCAGTGTAAGAGTATATTGATTGTGTAATGATGGTGCTCAATACAATGGAGTGGCAAACTAAAACTTGAGTTGTTCTTGTGTACCCCTAGGTTTCAGATCGGTTTTGTCTACTTTTTCAGAATTAACTGATCATACTAAAATTCAAATACCATCGATCTTAGTGGAGGCCAAAAGTAAAAACAGAAAGAAAACACTTTTAGAATTTGTAATTTTGTATGCTTCTCATTCTTAAATAGTCATTATTGCACCCAGTTTTATATTTTTAATTTCCTATCTTTTTCCTTAGAGTGGGTCTCCAAAGTCATATGAGTCTCCAGCCTCTCAAAACCTGGCTCTGCTTCTGACTGTGGGCAATCAAAGGTGAGTGGATAAGATACGTTACTTCTGGCAGCAGCCTTCAGGAACTGTGAGCCATTTCACCACGCTCCCTCCCCCGCCAGCCAGCAGTGCTCCTGGTGGGGGGGACCTCTGAGTAAGGCTGATGGGCAGCCAGCTCCCAACTGACCTGAGATGAGTGTGTAACATAGGGGAGAAGGAAACCTCCCTTGGGTTAAGTCATGGAGATTTTAGGTTTGTTTGTTACTTCGGCATAATCCAGCTCATGCCGACTAGGAAGGGCACCTTGGCACAATGTTAAATTTGCACAACAGGTCCTGGGTATTTAGTACAAAACTGCAAATTTTTACAGGATGAATGTTACCACGCCACTCACTCTTAAAGACACCCGATCCAAATGGCTTTACAGACCAATTCTTAACAGACTGTCAAGGTAAAGATACTGCCTATGTTATTTATATATTTATTTATTTATTTATTTTTGGCTGCATTGGGTCTTCATTGCTGCACGCAGGCTTTCTCTAGTTGCGGTGAGCGGGGGCCACTCTTTGTTGCGGTGCACGGACTTCTCATTGCAGTGGCTTCTCTTGTTGTGGAGCACGGACTCTAGGCGCGTGGGCTTCAGTAGTTGTGGCTCACGGGCTCAGTAGTTGTGGCATGCGGGCTCAGTAGTTGTGGCGCACGGGCTTAGTTGCTCCGTGGCATGTAGGATCTTCCTGGACCTGGGATCGAACCTGTGTCTCCTGCATTGGCAGGCGGATTCTTAACCACTGCACCACCAGGGAAGTCCATGCCTGTGCTATTTAAACTAACAAAGAAAAGCATAAAATATTTGGAATTTCTGGGATTTATCTGTGTGGTAGGACTGTGGATAGATTTTTTTTTAAACTTAGGCTTCTATTATTTTCCAAAAATTCTACGAGTACATGTTTTTATTTTAAAAATGAAATAATTTTATGTATATAAACACTTTGGGGAAACATCCAGATTTATTATGAGTTACGTGTTAGTGACCTCTAAGAATCATTCCTTATTTGTTTTGAAACCATTCATGAATATTTTAAAATGACATTATATACTTTAATGGAAAATGAAAGTCGCTCTCCAAATCCATGTCAGTCCCATTTCTTTATCAGAAGAGTTCATCATCTCCAAGGCCTCCCTGACCTCAGACCATCCTGTTTCCTGGCCACCATTGCACTTTTAGTGCAGGGAGTGGGCACGTAAGAAACAGGGCAGCCTTCTATATATATATAAAATAGATAAACAACAAGGATGTACTGTTTAACACAGGGAACTATAATCAATATCTTATAATAACCTATAATGGAAAAGAATCTGAAAAAGAATATATATACATATCTGAACCACTTTGCTGTACACCTGAAACTCACACAATATTGTTCGCTTAATTTAAAATAAATAATTCACACTGTATTTATTTCAGTAAAAAAAAACAGTGTCACTTTTTCCAACTTCTGAAATACTGTCCATTGTTTTTTTTGTTGTTGTTCTCACTTACAAATAAATCAAACTGTATTTCAGTAAAAAAGAAAAAAACAATTAAATATAAATTTCTTTTAACAAAAAAAAAAGGAAAAGAAAAAGGGCAGCCTTACTCTCACCAATGGGATGGCAAGGACCCTCCCCGCATGCCTCCCAAGTGAACAGTACTGTCCTGGGTATCTATGAAGGCATCTTGGAAGGTTAGACAAAATCCTAACCTTCCTTGATCACCAGTTTATCAAAGGATTTAATGAAGCTCATTTAAAAATACACCTGCAAACAAAACTCACAGTATTTAAAAACAATTTTCAGGGGACTTCCCTGGTGACGCAGTGGTTAAGAATCCGCCTGCCAATGCAGGGGACATGGGCTCAAGCCCTGCTCCGGGAAGACCCCACATGCCACGGAGCAACTAAGCCCGTGTGCCACAACTACTGAGCCTGCGCTCTAGAGCCCACGAGCCACAACTACTGAGCCTGCGTGCCACAACTACTGAAGCCCACGTGCCTAGAGCCTGTGCTCCACAACAAGAGAAGCCACCGCAATGAGAAGCCCGTGCACCACAACGAAGAGTAGGCCCCGCTGACCGCAACTAGAGAAAGCCCGCACACAGCAACGAAGACCTAATGCAGACAAAAATAAATAAATAAATTGGGGGGAAATAAATAAAATAAAAACAATTTTCAGGACTCTTAAAAACCACCAGGTGCAAAAATGACTCTCCACTTGAAGATGTCTGTCACAACGTGAATCCGTGGTGGCTCCTATGCAGCCAGACAACTTCTTCAGTGACCCTGACAGCTCGGTGGCACCTGGGGGCTTGCTGTGCTCAAAGTCTGTTCCAACCCAGCCAACACACCCCATGATACACGCACAGACAGGTAAGAAACCAGGTACCAGGAGCTCAGGGAAGGGTTGAGGTTTGGAAGGCAGAGGGTCACTGAGGGTTTGGGGAACAGCAGAAGGCTCTAGAAGGCTTCCTGGAGAGCACTGGACTCAGTGATGTTAGAGAAAAAGCAAGAGAGGAACATTTGTGCATGGTAGTGCCTAGCCTTCCAACTGAGTTCCTTGGTTGGGGGTGAGGTGGAGGGTAGGGACAGAACCCAGCCCCTCACCCAAGTACCTTTGTTTTAGAGGTTCTTAAACTCTTCTGACCAAAGAACAGGACACCTGTTAACAGTCTCCTGAACCAACACTACAGGAAGCATAGCTTGCAAATCAGCAGTCTGGTTTATACACTGGGAAAATATTTCTGTTGTGCTTTTTAAAAAGAAACTTTTTTTAAGTTTGAAAACTGTGGCAGTCTGACCCTTCCAGTTGCAGAGAAGCAGTCCTGAATTTGCACAGTGTGCTTCGGTGTGGTCCCCATGGCCACCCACCTTTGGGTTTTCTCACACTAAGCCCCATGCTGTTTCCATCATAACAACATCCCTCCTGGTCTTGGGGTCCTCACAGCACATCGGCATATTAACAGTTCTGAAAAGGCTCATAGTAAAAAAAAAAAACCTGTTTACCTTTATTTGATGTGCGGATTATGTTACCTGAACACAGAATGTTTTTATTCCTCAGCACACCTATTAATACTACATAGCGGAAAAAAGAAACTACTACATAGTGGTGTTTGGAGAGAAATGAGTTAGGGAAACACAAAAAGCATGTGCTGGTCAGTATTCAACTTTGTCAGGTCATACACAATTTAAACTCACAGACTAAAATACAGAAGCTCATTTACTCAGCAGGGTAGCAACTAGTAAGGACCCTGTTAACTGAGTGATACACACACACACACACACACACACAGAGCAAGGTCCAAAGTACCTTCAGAATCAGACCAAACTCTAATCAGCTCTAGCACGTTCAAAATTAAAATGTCTCTCTTCCACCAGTACTGAAAAATTATTTGAGAGATGAGACATGGCTTGTATTTAGCCACAAAGATCCAACAGGCAAGTTGTTAAAATGCCACTTCTGGAAGACCCCACGATGTGCAGAAGAGAGAACCCAGAGAGGGCAGCAGAGCGCACTTCAGGAAGCAGCTCCGTTCTTATCCCTCACAGTGGATGCTTAGACTGGGTCCTGGGGCCAGAACTGCAGAAGAGGCACAGGAGCCCTTTCCCTTCCATCTTTCTGAGTCTGGAGGCCAAGGAATTGAAGTTGCTCTATATAGGGCCAAACAACAGATCACCTTAAAGCGTAAGCTCCCAGGCCAGAAGCCATGCGGCCTGATCTGCAAAGGGTCTCAAATAACTAGCTGTGCAGTGCCAGGCACCTCAGATTGACAACGGCTTGCATTTAGGGAGCATCACTAATGTAATTAGGATGCTCTCAGGCCCTGTGCTGGGCACGGTCCATTTGTCATCTCTGATGCTCATGACCACACCTCCATGGTGTGGCCCAGAAGCTCTGTCCCAGGCCCCAAAGGTAGTTTCTCCACATACCTCGTTCTTCTATACCAGATGCCTAATGGTTGATTTATCCAGGGTCTAGAACCTCCCCACACCCTTGGCCATGGGAAAAAGCATCAGTGTATAATTTCTCTTCAATGAACACAGCAGGAGACCCGGGGAGCCAGTGTCACGCAGGTCTCCGACAAAGCACACAACTTGATTACTCAAAGGGATCTAACAACAGTAACGTCTCACTTTTTTTAAGCAAAATAATCCATGAGTTGCTCCGCTCAAGGGACGCCATCCCATGAGGAAGGGAGATTTAAGGTATTACCCTCCTCTCCTCTGAGACAATAGAGCAATGAGCAAATATTTTTTAGTTCTGAAACAAAGGAGCTAATTACAGGTGTAAGTTATTTAACCTTCAATCAATACTTTTTGCGCATGATCTTTGGTTCCATTGTTTTTCTCCAGCTAAGTAAACAGTGTCCAAGGTACGGATTTGAGAGATGCAGAGAATTAAAAGAAAACTACCTGCTCTGGAAATGCAGGGACTCCCCCAGGAGCTACAGCCACCCAGGCCGGCAGGGAACACTAATTAGGCAGTAGTTAAGCAAAGGAGCCAAGGGGCAGAGGCAAATACGTTCCTGATTGTTGAGAAGGAAGAGATGAGGACAAAAGAGAGGGAGGCTGCCAAGGGCTCCGGGCAGTCAGAAGAAAAGAGGGGACCAGAGAGGCCAGTTCTGCCAGCCACACTCCAGGCTGTGGTCACTTCAAACCTCTGAGGGCTTTGTTTTTGACTGAGGACAGAAGGACTCAGGCTGTTGCTGCTCCAGGGAGCTGTCTGTTGGTTGGTCTGAGCGTGGCCCAATGTCACAAGGCCCACTTCAGCCAGTGCTCTGACATGTTTTTCAAGCTGGGTTCTCCTGTGTAAATAATTTTGCTATTTTGGAATCCTAAAGCCATATGTAAGTTAGGAGCTGAACTCAGCAGACTGCATTTCGATTTCTTTTTCTGGCAAGACTCTCACCTTTCACATAAATTATTATACTTAACAGCATAAGCGAGCTCTAATGCACACGTATTAAACCCCCACGTCACTTGTTGGCAACGGCTGGCCATAGCCTATGACCGTCTCAGACAAATTAAAATAGGCTTATTTGGGGACATCCAACAACTTAAAGCACACACACAGTGTTATCCAATGAAGTGCAAAACACATTTCCTTGTTTTTTTTTTAAAAAAAAAAGTCTTGAAAACTTTATTATGTGGTTGATGATATAACTGCACATGATTTCAGAAAACCACAGGACGGTCAGCATCTTTTTTGCCAAAAGAATGCCCACAACATTCTACTGCAAATGCCATCCTGGCCAAAAAGCTACATTTTCAGACCATTTAAATTAGTAATGGAGCAAAAAAAATGCACATGTAGAGGACACAGGAAACAAGCGCCTTCAAACCATACACATCTGAAGATGTTTAACTACACTGCTGGCATTTGGACTTTCTTCTCCCCCTTCCTTTCTCATATCCTAGCTTCATGCATGAAGCTGAAATCCCGGGAAGCAGTGTCACATCCCCAAAGTGATTCAAAAGCAGAACGCAACCCCCACCCCCACCCCACCCCCACACACACACCCCCGCTCCTTGCTCTCTCTGCTTTAATTCCCGGGCGTCTCCCGGCCCCAACATCTCTGACAAACCACCTTGACAGATGGGAAAAAGGGGACAGCTTTTCTCAGTGAATGAGAAACCAGCAGGCCATGAGCAGCTTTTTGCTAAAGATTAATTTAGGCCAAAATAGCGACCTGCATAATTTAAGAGGCCAGGAGGACGTGCGCCTAGAAAACCCAACTCAGCCTTAAGATCTACAGCCGTAAAGGCCCCCAGCACCTCAGCATCATCCAACTGAGGAAGGGTCCCACAGGAGAGGAGGCAACTTAAGTGGCCGAAGCCCAGGGCCCTGCGCACAGATTCAGAGACTTAAGAGACTCAGGTACCTTCCTCCACACCTTAGCACACAAATCAAAGCACTACGGTTCAGCAGAGTCTTTGTAAACTGGTGTCCCTAGCGCCACAGACAATAAGGACAGTGCCCCTAGAATGTGTGATCCGGTGGCCCTCCTAAAAAAAAAACAACATTTGCTGAGTCCTTTTACTGTGGGTCAAATGCTGTGCTGGGCACTGTCACAAGATTCTCCCCTTTTATTTAACCTCCATCCAATCCTGGGAGGAACATGGTTGGTTTGCTTGGTTATTTTTTTGTTTGTTTGTTTTGCGGTACTCGAGCCTCTCACTGTTGTGGCCTCCCCCGTTGCAGGGCACAGGCTTGCACAGGACGCGCAGGCTCAGCGGCCATGGCTCACGGGCCCAGCCGCTCCGCGGCATGTGGGATCTTCCCGGACCGGGGCACAAGCCTGTGTCCCCTGCATCGGCAGGCGGACTCTCAACCACTGCGCCACCAGGGAAGCTCCGGTTTGCTTGTTTTTAATTGAGATGTAATTCACCCATATCATAAAAATCATCCATTTAAAGTGTACGTACAATTCAGTGGTTTTTTAGCATATTCAAAGTTATGCAACCATCACCATTATATAATTGCAGGGCATTTTCATCACCTCAAGAGAAAAATCCTTTTTTGTTTGCTTGTTTGTTTTTTATTTATTTTATTTATTTTTGGCTGCGTTGGGTCTTCGTTGCTGCGCGGGGGCTTTCTCTAGTTGTGGCGAGCGGGGGCTACTCTTCATTGCGGTGCGCGGGCTTCTCATTGTGGTGGCTTCTTTTGTTGCGGAGCACGGGCTCTAGGCGCGCGGGCTTCAGTAGTTGTGGCACATGGGCTCACCAGCTGTGGCTCACGGGCTCTAGAGCACAGGCTTCAGTAGCTGTGGCACACAGGCTTAGTTGCTCCACAGCATGTGGGATCTTCCCAGACCAGGGCTCGAACCTGTGTCCCCTGCATTGGCAGGTGGATTCTTAACCACTGTGCCACCAGGGAAGTCTCAGGAGCATCGTTTTTAATCCCCATGCTATTGATGAGGAAAATGAGGGAACCATGTTAAGCACCCCATCCAGAATCATAAAGTCTCCAGCAGAGCTGAGGTGAAACCCAGTCCCTGAAGCCCTCACAGCACTGGCTGCCACAGCACTGATCACCCCTCCATCCACCCGTGGCTTCCGCCACTCCCTTCCCGTCCTACCAGCCCGCAAACGGTGGGTGCTCCCCAGGGCTTTCCCTCTGCTGCTTCCTCACCAGATAAGTGTACCCAACAGATTTCCCTGATCCTGACTCCCACTCCCAAATCTACTTCTCTAGTCTGAGCCCCGGATCCAGGCTGCAATACTGTCCCACTGGGCATCTCCACCTAAATGCTCCCAGGCACCCACAAATGTGAGAGCAGAAATCTCCTTCCCTGATGCAGTCAATGGCACCACCAGCCATTAGCAATAGCACTCAGCATAGTAGTTAAAGAGCTGGGACTCTGGAGTCTCACAATCCTGAGTTCTGATTTCAGCTCTGCCACTTATTAGCTCTGTGCCCTGGGCACACTGCTTCTCTTCTCTGGGCCTCTATGGCTGCTTCGAGGATCAAACGTAAGACATTTAGCGCCACGCCCAGCACACAGTGAGTGTTAAGTAAATGGTAGCTGTTGTCATTACTATGTGAAAGGTCCAGCAGAACTCAGATACAGCCTCTGTCTTCACCAAGCTGACTCTTGTGGGGAAATGTGCCCATGTTGTAACATATGTCAGAATTTCCTTGTGAAGGCCGAATGATATTCCTTTACATGTATATACCACACTCTGTTTATTCATTCATCTGTTGATGGACACTTGGGTTGCTTTTACCTCTTGGCTACTGTGAATAATGCTGCTATGAACATGGCTGTAGAAATATCCATTTGAGTCCCTGCTTTCAATTCTTTTGAGTACATACCCAGAAGTAGAACTGCTGGGTCACACAGTAATTCTACATCTAATTTTTAGGAGTCAACAATTTAAGCTCAGGGCTTCCCTGGTGGCGCAGTGGTTGAGAATCTGCCTGCCAATACAGGGGACACAGGTTCGAGCCCTGGTCTGGGAAGATCCCACATGCCATGGAGCAACTAGGCCCGGGAGCCACAACTACTGAGCCTGCGCGTCTAGAGCTTGTCCGCAACAAGAGAGGCCGCAACAGTGAGAGGCCCATGCACCGCAATGAAGAGTGGCCCCCGCTCGCCACAACTAGAGAAAGCCCTCGCACAGAAACGAAGACCCAACACAGCCAAAAATAAATAATAAATAAATAAATAAATAAAAATTTAAGCTCAACATCACTAATCATTAGAGAAATGCAAATCAAAACTACAATGAGGTATCACCTCACACCAGTCAGAATGGCCATCATCAAAAAATATACAAACAATAAATGCTGGAGAAGGTGTGGAGAAAAGTGAACCCTCTTGCACTGTTGGTGGGAATGTAAATTGACACAGCCACGATGGAAAACAGTATGGAGGTTCCTTAAAAAACTAAAAATAGAACTACCATATGACCCAGCAATCCCACTACTGGGCATATACCCAAAGAAAACCATAATTCAAAAAGACGCATGCACCCCAGTGTTCATAGTAGCATTATTTACAATAGCCAGGACATGGAAGCAACCTAAATGTCCATCAACAGAGGAATGGATAAAGATGTCGTACACATATACAATGGAATATTACTCAGCCATAAAAAGGAATGAAATTGGGTCATTTGTAGAGACATGGATGAACCTAGAGAATGCCATACACAGTGAAGTAAGTCAGAAAGAGAAAAGCAAATATCATATAATGCATATGTATGGAATCTAGAAAAATGGTATAGATGATCTTATTTGCAAAGCAGAAATAGAGACACAGATGTGGAGAACAAATGTATGGATACCAAGGGGGAAAGGGGTGGAGTGGGAGGAACTGGGAGACTGGGATTGACACATATACATTATTGATACTATGCATAAAATAGACAACTGACGGGAACATATTGTATAGCACAGGGAACTCTACCTAATGCACTGTGGTGACCTAAATGGGAGGGAAGTCCAAAAGGGAGGCTGATTGTATGGCTGATTCATTTTGTTGTGCAGTGGAGGCTAACACAACATTGTAAAGCAACCACACTCCAATAAAAATTAATAACATAAATAAATAATTAAAAATAAAAATAGCTGTATCCATTGAAAAGGGCTAGAAACAATAACTCAATAACAATGAGCACCTCAAGTGCCCAGAACAAGGTCCTAAATATTATTTCCCACTAACGAACGGAAACTTCTTGGAGAAATGACTGATTCCAGGTCTGGGACAGGACGTACACAAGACAAGCATATCAGAAAGTGAGGATGCTATTAAAGACTACTGAGACTGAGTCAGAAGGACACAAGTGAACTCGAAGGGGCTGCCAATGGCCAACAAGAGGACAATATAAGCATCAAAGTATTTATTTATTCATTTATTTATTTAATTAAAATAACATCCAAATCTTGGTTTCTAAATACCATTCTTTTTCACTGAAAGGAACCAGGGCTCCTTGGAGAATTGCAGGGCTGAGGAAGAAGAGTCTGAGATGAGCTTGGAAACCTTGTGTTAGAGAATGAAGGGAACATGTGTAAAGGACATTGGAGCCAATTCAAAGGGGCTCTCATTGGCCAAATCCAGGACAATTCGATCATCAAAATAAATAATGATAATTAAGTATTAAAACCCACGACTAAAATATGAACTCATGAGTCCACACTGATATAAACAAACAGGGAAGAAGGGAAAACTCTTCTGTAAGACTGAAAATCCTGTTAATAAATACAGAAAGAACAATGGATTTATAAAATTGCCATTTGGCAGCCATCATAACAATACTTGATTCAAGCAAGAATCATCAATGGATATTAAAACCACTGAGTGAAATGCTGGAGAAATTACAGGATATTTACATGGTCTAAAAGTATCTCTCCACAAAAATACTTACTAATTACATAGGAAAAAACAGTAACCTCACAGTAGGGAAGCCTGGAAGACATCATTTTAACTAAGTTAAGATCACCAGCGAAGGAACGAATCTGTATCATTTGCTTCTAATACCATGGACTGAAAAGAATACCTCTGTGGTATTCCTGACAATACTACAAAACAAACAGAATCTAAACAGGAGAATACGTCAGACAAACCCAAATTAAGGGACATTCTACAAAATAACTGGCCTGTATTCTTCCAAAATGTCAATGTCATGAAACACAAAGGCTCCAGACCAAAGGAGATTAAAGAGACATGACAAGTGAATGCAACACCAATCCAGGACTTTCTTGTACTATAAAGAACAGTTTTGAGACAACCAGGGAACAAGACTAAGGTGTATAGTTTAGCAATAGTATTGTATCAACGTTAATTTCCTGACTTCTATCATTGTACCATGGTTACTTAAAAAGTGGTCTTGTCTTTAAGGATTCTGAAGTATTTAGGCATAAAGAGCCATCAAGTCTGCAACATATTCTCAAAAGACTTAAAATATTATAAAAATATACATATGGGGCTTTCCCTGGTGGTGCAGTGGTTGAGAGTCCGCCTGCCGATGCAGGGGACACAGGTTCTTGCCCCGGTCCGGGAAGATCCCACATGCCGCTGAGCGGCTGGGCCCGTGAGCCATGGCCGCTGGACCTGCGCGTCCAGAGCCTGTGCTCCGCAACGGGAGAGGCCACAACAGTGAGAGGCCCGCATACCGCAAACAAACAAACAAACAAAAAACAACATATACACATGTGTACATACACACATATAAAGAGGAAAATAGAAAGGATGAAGCAAATGTGGTAAAAAGTTAACATTTGGAGAATCTAGGTAAGAGTATACATCATTCTGTATTCTTGCAACCTTTATGTAGTACTGAAATTATTTCAAAATAAAGTATTTTTAGATGACCACAAAATACTGAGATATATTAAATACATAAAAATTCACAAGTTTGTATGGACATTACCAGGGGAAAAAGCCCATTGTTCGTTCACCTTTGGAAGTTGCTAAAGCATCAGCTTGTTATTACGAAAACTGATAAATAAAGGAAAAGAATCAAGCATGTACCTTGCCTTTCCTGTACAAACTGTATTTCAGGGTAATCAAATGGATAATGAGGGAAAGTTCCTTACAGAATTCCAGCTAATAAATGCAGAAGGATGGATAGATTTAGAAAATCACCATTTTGTAATGGACAAAGGCCAGAGTTTCTCAATCCATTTGAAAACTAGAAGATGTTAACTTTGCTGGACTCAACCAAAAAGCTTTTTTTTCTGTCTGCTCACTTATCAAAATCATTCTTCTATCTTCCATTTGAGTCATCCTCCACGAAAGCTTTCTCTGGCTCTTTCTTCCGCCCAAACCAGTCTTCTCTCTCTCTCTGATTTCCTGTAGCTCTTGGTCTATACCAGTGGTTCACATCCTTGGTGCACTGGGGGATCGTTTCAAAATTCTGATACCCGGGTTTCCCTGGTGGTGCAGTGGTTGAGAGTCTGCCTGCCAATGCAGGGGACGCGGGTTCGTGTCCCGGTTTGGGAGGATCCCGCATGCCGCGGAGCGGCTGGGCCCGTGAGCCATGGCCGCTGAGCCTGCACGTCCGGAGCCTGTGCTCCGCAGCGGGAGAGGCCACAACAGTGAGAGGCCTGCGTACCGCAAAAAAAAAAAAAAAAAAAAAAAATTCTGATACCCACACTGTACCCACCCTGTACTCCAGTACAAGGTTTTTGCAAACTCAGCACTACTGACACTGTGGGCCAGATCATTTGTTGTAGGGATGGTCCTGTGCACTGCAGATGTATAAGCAGCATCCCTGGCCTCTACCCTCTAGATGCCAGTACTCACTCCAACCCCAGTGGTGACAACCAAAAACTGTCTCCAGATATTGTCAAATGTCCCCTGGGGGATGGGGGCAAAACCTCCTCCCACTTCCAATGGGGACCAGTGACCTAGGCCACGCTCATTAATGGCTGTTAGGCTACTAGGTAAAAGGATGATGAGGAATTTTAAATAGATAGATCAGACATCAGACTCACAACACTTGCATCTGAAACCAAGTCCCCCTAAAACTGAGTTCCCCTGCAGAGTTTATGATTAACCTCTCTATCCAAAACTTTATGCCCTTTCTTGTCTCGCCCCTGTTCCCCTCGGGACTGAGGAGTGTCAGAGAAAAGGGGGGACTGAAACCAAGCAGGACTCTGCAGGACTTTCCTGGGTACAAAAGCCCCTCTGTGCCCCTGGTTCTTGTTTGTAGAAGAAGGCTTTAGTCTCCTAGGTCTTCTGAAGAGCAGACTCAACAGTTACTAATTAGAGAAAAGAGGGAATGCAGAAACAAAGGAAAAGCAGTTAAGCAAGAAAAGTAATGATGGCTTTTTTTTTTTTTTTTTTTGGCTGTACCACATGGCTTGTGGGATCTTAGTTCCCTGACCAGGGACGGAACCCACGCCCTCAGCAGTGAAAGCGTGGAGTCCTAACCACTGGACCGCCAGGGAATTCCCAATCATGACTTAAACAATAGTTCAGCGGTAAAACAGAGTCTTCCTCAAGGGATATAGATAACAATCTGATGCATACCTTTGAGTTAGTCTGCAGAAAACTAAGATCCATACCCAGGTGGAGTTTGGTGACTACATGTAGTTCACAAGCACGGAGCCCCCAGACTGGCGATTAAGATTTCCAAAACATCACCCTGTTACCACCAACTAATCAGAAGAAAGTCCATGAGCTGATCATGCACCCTGCAACCCTCACCCCTAATGTAAGCAGATAGGGTGGGGGATGGGGGTCTCTGGAGAAAGAAAACAAGGCATGGTTTTCTTGACATAAGAGAAGCCGTTTTTGACCTAAGCCATTCTGTGATCTAAGCCTGGGCACAATGCTTGCCCTTGAACAGGTCTCATTATTAATGATCTTAAGGGAACAAAAGAATGCAGAAACACACAACTGTTAGCTGGCAAGAGAAGTAACAGTAGCAAAGATAATTTACCAGTTGTAAAGACTCCCAGTTTTGTTTCAATGATAAAGATTAGCCTGAAGTGCTCAAGCACCAGATGGGCTGGAACCTAAGGGATGATGAGGTTGACCTTTTCTGACCCTTGAGATTTCAATCAACTAAAGCTTGGACCCTGTCTACCACCCAAGCCCATTCATGAATATGCATGAACCCTTAGCTTAAAACTTCCCCAGTTATGTTGTTGGAGGGGGAAATACTGCCTTGGGAAAGATCCCTGGTGTTCTCCCTATTCGCTGCAAATAATAATGAATCCTTCTTTCTCCCAGTCTTGGCTTGGCTGTGTCTTTTGGTTTGACACCCACCAAGAGGCAAATCCAGTTTTTCGGGTAACACTAATGTTGCTTTTTAAAACCCTTCCTGAAAGCCACTGGGGAGTTTGGGTCTTTTGAGGATGAGCTGCCCGTTCTCCTTGCTTGGCACCCTGCTATAAATGTTGTACTTTCCTTCACCACAACCCAGCGTCAACAGATTGGCTTTGCTTGGTGTTGGTTCCGTAACACACCCACCAATCAGCCTCTTGTCTCTAAAAAGTGAGTCAGTGAGACCCTACTGCCTTCTGATGTGGAGGCAGTAGGCCATACACAGCAGTACCTATAAAGCTTTCTTGCAGGCCCCCTCCCCCCAAATCAAGCCTCTAGAGTCAACCAGCTTACAGGAAATAGAAGAATTAGAGAAACGTGTTAAAACTGCACTAGAGGGGCCATCAGCCAAATCCAAAATGTGGGAAATTCTACATAACAAATTAGCTCATTTCATCAACAAATAAACAGCATAAAAGGAGAGGGAAGCTGTTGCAGACTAAGAGAGATTAAAAATACAAAGCAACAGAAGCAATGTGTGGATCTTGTTTAGATCCTAATTCATTCAAACCAAAAAGGCATTTTTGAGACCACTGGAGAAGAATGTACACATACTGGATACTAAATGATACTAAGGAATTAAGATTATTAATTATTTAGATGTGATAACTGTGAATGTATCATTTGGGGAAAACCATCTTTAACTGTTAGGGACGCATACTAAGCATTTACAGTTGAAATGCTATGGTATCTGAGACTTGCTTTAAAATACTACAGCCAAAAAAAGGAGAGGAGTTGAAGAAACAAAAATGCAAAATGTTGATAGCTGTTGAAGCTGGGTGAAAGGTATACTAGCTGATGGTTAATTTTATGTGTCAACTTGAGTGAGTCACAGGGCTCGAGTCACAGGGCGCCCAAATTAAACATTGTTTCTGGGTGTGTCTGTGAGGGTGTTTCTAGGTGAGATTAGCATTCGAATCAATTGAGTAAAGCAGACTGCCTTCCCCAGAGTGGTTGAGCACCATCCAGTCTGTTAAGGGTCTGTATAGAATAAAAGAGGAAGGGGGATTTGTCTCTTTTTCCTGCCTCACTGTTGAGCTGGGACATCTCATCACATCTTTTCCTGCCCTTGGACTCATCATCAGCCCCGCTGGTTCTCAGGCCTTCAGACTCGGAGTAAATGACACCACTGGCTTTCTTGGGTCTTTAGCTTGCAGATGACAGATCAAGGAACTTCTCGGCCTCCATAACCACATGAACCAACTCCTCATAATAAATCTTTTATATGCTACTGGTTCTGTTTCTCTGGAGAACCCCGATTAATACTAGTAAATGTTTGAAAGTTTCCATAATAAAAAGTTAAATTTTAAAAGAATATTGAGGGACTTCCCTGGTGGCGCAGTGGTTGAGAATCTGCC